>NC_064642.1:288178093-288478093 GCF_023864345.2 Schistocerca serialis cubense
GGCAGGAGGCTTCTGCCAATTATTTCACTCCTCTGTCTACGAACTTTGTCAGAGTGATCCCATCCCAGAAGTCAAAAGTAACTTCCGTTTTCTGCTTAGAGCCTTTGGCCCTTACCAGAACCTCTCCCCTAAATCCATTCCCTCCTTACCACTGTGACATCCTGCACACCCAAATTTTACATGCTCCCCAAAATCCACAAACCCAAAAACACAAGGTGCCCCATTGTAGCTGGTTATTGTGTCCCCACTGAATGAATTTCAGCCCTCATTAAACAACATCTGCAACAAATTGGCTGAAGGTAGCCTCCCACATCAAAGATATCAGCCACTTCCTTCAACAAGTCTCCACCAACCCCACCCACCCCTTTACTTCCTAAATTCCTACTCATCACTGATGATGCCACTTCCTTATACACAAATGCCCATCAAGTCCATGGTCTTGCTGTTATTGAACATTATGTCTCCCAATGTTCTTTAGGCTACAAACACACTACCCCATTCCTCAAACATCTTACTAATTTTATCCTAACACAACTACTTCTTCTTTGAAAGTAATGTACATGAACAACTGCACAATGTATTCTTGGGCATCCACAAGGACTCTCCTATGCCAACTTGTTTATAGGCAACTTGTGTAGCCCCCAAAAATGCTGAACTCCTGATCTGATTCAGATTCATTGATGATATCTTTATGGTCTGGACTTATAGCCACGGCATCCTATCCTCATTCTTTCACAACCTCAACACCTTCTCTCCCATCGACTTCATGTGGTACTTCTCAATGCAGCACGCTACCTTCCTCCATGTTGACTACTTCCTCTCTGATAGCTCCATCCACAGCTCTGTCTGCATTAAACCCACCAACCACCAAAAGTATCTGCATTTCAACAGTTGCCAACCAATCCACACCAAAGAATCCCTCCCATACAGCCTGTCCACCTGGGGATGGCTTATTTGCAGTGACAAGAACTCCCCTGCCAATGTGCTGGTCTCTCCAAGGCCTTCACAGACAGGCACTACCCCAAACCTACTCCACAAACAGATTTCCTGTGCAATTTCCCCACACACTCCCAATCCTCCCATTTCCCAAGGAGTGCTTCCTTCATCTACCAGTACCGCACCAGATGGGGACAATTGAACCATGTCCTTTGTCAGGGTTTGATTACCTATCATGTCCAGAAATGAGGAAAATATTACCCAAGACTCTTCCCATTACCCCTAAAGCAGTATGCCATTCCCCCACTTAACCTTCACAACATCCTAGTCCATCCCTATGTCACTCTCAATCCCACCCCTTTTCAAAGGGAACATATCCCTATGTAAGACATAGGTTAATGAACTGCCCTCTCAGACTTTCCTATTCCAATCCTCACACAGTCTTATCATATTCCTCCAGGGGTTGGCCACTTCTGAAAGCAGCCATGTCATATATCTCCTCTACTGCAATCATTGCACAGCTTTTTATAGTGGTATGACTACCAACCAGCTGATCACCAGTCTCCGTGGCCAAGAGCATGGTAGACCAGCTACTGGCATAATATGCAGCTGAACATAACATACTTGAACAATCTTGACCAACTGGATCCTCCTTTCCACCACCGGCTTTCCTGAACTGCTTAGGTGGGAGTTATTCTTAAAAAACATTCCCAGCCTCAACCTACAATAACCTCTTGTCCCCACACCCTCCAACCAAAAGTTTCTGCCCTTCTGTCCTATCACCTCCTCCCTATTCATGTCACCTCATTCTCTTTGTGAGCTACTCTCCTCCAACAGATCCTTCTGTCTTTCCCCTTCCATATATCTCTCCTTTCCCAATCCCCTCCACCTCCCTGCCTCACAGTGTCCCAGCACTACACATGACAGTCCTGTAATGCCTCCATCTAGTCCCTGCATGCTCCTCCAAACAGTGCTCTTCTCCCCCCACATTTATACCCTGCTATCCCTGTCTTTTCCCTGTCCTACTCAAGATTTCTGCTTTCATTTAATGTGACAATGGCAATGCACTCCAGGCTGCTGCAGGAATCCCCTATTGCTCACTGGCAAGAAGCTGGAAGGGGAACTTGTTGATTTCATTAACATATGCTACCCTCGAATTACATTTTATTCAGTGACCAATATTTTGGACAGACTGACAGTTTTGCAGTGGGTAATCTCTTGTCACCCATTCTGGCCAATCTTTTTACGCAAGATTTTGAGGACAGAGACTCCAGGCAGGGGAGTTAAAATCTACATGCTTTTAGGGATATGTGGATGACATCTTTGTCACCTGGCCCCATGGCACTGCATCACTGGATTCATTTTTGCAACACCTAAATTTTCTTCATTTGAATGTCAAGTTAACAGTGAAGATCAAGGAGAATAGCACACTACAGTTCCTGGACATGTTGGTGTGGATAAAAGAGAATGGCACCTTGTGTCACATTGTGTAACATAAACTTACACAAATGGACTTATACTTCTAGCCCATCAGCTGTCACCATCTTGCACAACATAGTGACATGCTAAGGACATTGGCACACAGAGCTCTAGCAATATTAGATTCAGACAGCTTATCTGATGAGCTACACCACCTCTGTACCATATTTTTAGAGAAGTGATATTCTGATAGGAGATTCACTGTACCTTATTGTTGGCATGGGTCAGAAAATGTGAGAGCTGGAACAAAGAGGAATGGTTATTTTGCCAAACATCCACAGTGTTTCTTTGAAAATAGGAAAATAGAAGGATTTAGTTCAAGAAATGTAAATTTAAATGCAACTTCTGTCCACCAACAAAACTCAGTGCTATCTTAAGCTCAGCAAAAGACGATGTGGTTTAAGAAGGGCTGGTGTCTATAAGATTTACTGTAGCTTCAGGACATCACATATTGCACAAACTTGTCACACTGTGGAGGACAGATGCATTGAATATTGATGAAACACACATCCAGACCAGCCAGAGGAATCTGGGGTGGCTAAGCATTGTCTCAAATTTTGACAAAACACACATATCTGGACCAGCCAAATGAATCTGTGGTGGCTGAGCAGTATCAGTACAGGATACAGTGTGGAATACAAGAAAACCAAAATTCTCTCGTCAATGTTCTCAAATCACTGGGACGGCATTATTAAAGAAACTGTGGAAATTCACAACTTGCTTAATCATGTCAATTAAATACTGAATAACATAGAATGTCACATTTGGCCACTTCACTAAAATATGGAGAGATATACTTACTTACAGTGGCTCAAAATATGTAATATGAAGACACACTGAAAGCAACAGCCATTTGAAATAGAGCTCAAGAATCAGGCTCACAACAGAAGAATTTTCCTTTGCTCCTCACCATGTCAAATATTAGCAAAAGAAAAAAATATTTCAGAACATGGTGACCCAATATGAAATGAACTCTGCAAAATGTATAGCTACGTACTGAACTGAGTTTTTTGTTTAATTTGTCTGTATGATGACTCAGTTTTATCTTTTGCTAAAGTTAGACCCAAAGGAATTTTATACTGAAGTTGTAATTCAGTTTACTAACATTAATGTTAGATGCTACTTTCCTGTAGACGCTATTTTCCTTGACTTCTGGAAGGCGTTTGATACAGTTCTGCACTGTTGCCTGATAAACAAAGTAAGAGCCTACGGAATATCAGACCAGCTGTGTGGCTGGATTGAAGAGTTTTTAGCAAACAGAACGCAGCATGTTGTTATCAATGGAGAGACGTCTACAGACGTTAAAGTAACCTCTGGCGTGCCACAGGGGAGTGTTATGGGACCATTGCTCTTTACAATATATATAAACAACCTAGTAGATAGTGTCAGAAGTTCCATGCGGCTTTTCGCAGATGATGCTGTAGTATACAGAGAAGTTGCAGCATTAGAAAATTGCAGAGAAATGCAGGAAGAATTGCAGCAGATAGGCACTTGGTGCAGGGAGTGGCAACTGACCCTTAACATAGACAAATGTAAAGTATTGCGAATACATAGAAAGAAAGATCCTTTATTGTATGATTATATGATAGCAGAAGAACACTGGTAGCATTTACTTCTGCAAAATATCTGGGAGTAAGCATATGGAATGATTTGAAGTGGAATGATCATATAAAATCAATTGTTGGTAAGGCGGGTACCAGGTTGAGATTCATTGGGAGAGTCCTTAGAAAATGTAGTCCATCAACAAAGGAGGTGGCTTACAAAACACTCGTTCGACCTGTACTTGAGTATTGCTCATCAGTGTGGGATCCGTACCAGGTCGGGTTGACGGAGGAGATAGAGAAGATACAATGAAGAGCTGCACGTTTCGTCACAGGGTTATTTGGTAAGCGTGATAACATTACGGAGATGTTTAGCAAACTCAAGTGGCAGACTCTGCAAGAGAGGCGCTCTGCATTGCAGTGTAGCTTGCTCACCAGGTTTCAAGAGGGTGCGTTTCTGGATGAGGTATTGAATATATTGCTTCCCCCTACTTATACCTCCCGAGGAGATCACGAATGTTAAATTAGGGAGATTCGAGCGCGCACAGAGGCTTTCCGACAGTCGTTCTTCCCGCAAACCATACACGACTGGAACAGAAAAGGGAGGTAATGACAGTGGCACGTAAAGTACCCTCTGCCACACACCGTTGGGTGGCTTGCAGAGTATAAATGTAGATGTAGATGTAGAATGTCCACTTCTGGTGTTAATAGGTCAGTTGTAGTTGTTCCAAGCTCTACAGTAACAGTCCTTGTGAGTTACAGTGTTACAGTACACTTAGTGATGAAACTGAGGCACTTAGATCTAAACCAAAAGTCACAGGAATGAAACTCCCTTACTGTAGATTAGTGTGTGAGAAATCAATTGGAAGATCAAAAATTTGTAAGCCTAATCATTCCCCAGCCTATTCTTTCAATGTTTACACTATTAACAGGTTTGAAATACTGAAAAATGAGGAATAAAAATACAGAAGAAACAAAAATGATTGTGAAAATACAAGCAGAAAACAGGAACAAGGGTCATACAAGAGCCACAATCGATTACAATATGAAATTTTTACTTTCACCTGAGAGCCACATTAAACATTCACTGCCCTGCTGAGCTGGAATTGCTTCAAGATTCCACAATATCTGGATTTGTTAATTCAAGTGGTTGCCTGGATAAAGTGACAGAAAATATAAGTCAAAAAGTATGCAATGTAACTAAACAGAACTGTATTGCTATTAAAGACAAATAAGACAACTTTGACACAGAAGCTCTGAACTTCAAAAAACTGTTATGTAACTGATGCCAAAAATAACCCATACCAAAGAATATTCTTTGTACAGTATCATAGTGTTTTTTCTAATTTCAGTTCAAATTGTAAACTATGTGTGGTATATAAGATGCTCTAAAATTCCCCTTACAAACTTCTAAAACTTGTGGAGAGGAAATTTACTATTTCTGTGCTATGACCATTTGAAAACATGTTGGTAATGTGACGTCTTTTACAAGTAATTTATGAGGAAAGACACAGTACATCACTTATTTAATCATTTTTGATAATACTACCATTTACTGTTAAAATTAAACTGTTTTTGTTCTTTTCAAAGGAGGGTTAGCATTTCAACCAACTACACGTAAGGTTCTATGGGCTCCATGTGGTGACCACCAAGTCCAGTGCACACATTGCACCTACAAATGATTTTGTGGTATATCCTCTATCACACCTGGTGTCTCTTCAGTCTGTCCTGCAGTGACCATACCTCATGCCGCAGATCTTCGTCTATCTCAGTAGGAGCCTCATAAACCAACTCTTAATTTAACCCCAGAGGAAAATGTCTGATGGAGCCAAATCCAGTGATTAAGGCGGCCTATCCATCTGAGTCTGAATTGTTGGTTAAAATGTTTCTGAACATGGTGTGGAAAGTGAGCGGATGCAACATCTTGCTGAAGCCATATGTGTTGATGGACGTTCAGTGACACAGCATCAAACAAAATGCTCAATAATTGATGTAGGAAGGTCAAGTAGATGGTAATTGTGAGCTTGGGAGGAAGGGTGTACAGTCCAGTCAAATGATCATCCAGAGTACCTGCCTACATATTGATACCAAATCTATGTTGTAAACCCTGGGAATATGTGGCCTGTGGGTTTTTGTTTTCCCAGACTTGGCTGTTTCAAGTATTTAGAACACAATCCCTAGTAAATTTACATTCATCTGTGAAGAGAATGTGCTGTGGAACCCCATAGGGGTTCATTGATGCAGTGTCACAGGAACTGCATAGTGATCTCAGTGTGTGCTAGCCATAGCATTAGTGACTGTATCCTTTGGAGGTGGTATGTATGTAGTTGTTAGTTATGTAGAGCATACCAAATGGTACTGTGAATATCATCTGTTGCACGCGCAATTGTTTGTGATCATTTGTTCTTTTCAAAATGACATGGTATGGCGTCTTCCATTTGGGTGTGGAGTGCCTCCTTGGAGTACCACAGTCACACCTCTCTTGAAGCCATTGCATAACTGTGGTGAAAAGGGTGTACGATGGAGTCGCATGATGTGGGTAACAATCCTGATAATGGCAACAAGCAGTACATCAGCTTTGCCATACAGGAGGTTCAAGTTGGTGTATTCTGCAAACATATATTCAGATATGTTGTTCTGACACTCACATATATGTGAATGGTGCTCAGACCAGACTAGAGATGTGGGATCAATGTCAAATGACGTCAGCCAATCTGACATAACAACCCACACCATGACTACCCTGTTGCTTACCTATCTAGGAAACATGCTTAAAAATGGCTGAAGCACCGGACCAGTGCATAATTGGACATGGATTTTCAATTCAAAATATTGTCTATTCAGTCCCCTCTGCAAGTTCTGTTAATTTGTAATGGGAATTTTCGAGCACACTGCATATGTTAGTATTTTCAATTATTACAGTGTCACTTGAAAATGTGACAGTTTTGGGTATTAAAGCCTGCATACACAGAGATGACTATACAAGGCACAGTTACATTTGAATACTTAAGCAAAATGAAATCTCTAAAAAAGACATAACATACTGAAGGAAACAAACCTTTTCCGCATGCTGTGCATGAAATATTTTAATTCTGAAATGAACAATGGAAACTCAAGGATGGAATGTATCAATATTATGAAGAGGATAGATGCTACTCGCCATATAGTGGAAATGCTAAGTTGCAGATAGGCACAACAAGAAGACTGTCACAAAATAAGTTTTGGCCAACAAGTCCTTTGTAAAAAAAATAGCCAAAAGGCACACACACTCACTCAAATTCAACTCACACACACATGAACACAGTCATTGGCAGCTGAATCCAGACTATGAGCAGCATAGTAGTGCATGATGGGAGAGGCAACTGGGTGGTGGTAGAGAGGGGGCTGCGGCAGGGAGGGGGAGGCATAGCATGTAGGGGTGGGGGGATGGTAAAGTGCTGCTGGAGAGTGTGCAGGGATGAGGTGGAGAGAGGGTAGTGCAGCTAGGACGTTAGACAGAGGGTGGAGGGGAGAGAGAGGGGGGGAGGAGGGAGATGGTAACAGAAAGGGAGGAAGTAAAAGTACTGAGTGCGCTAGTGGAATAGAGGGGTGTGTAGTGCTGGAATGCCAACAGGAAAGTGGTTAGATGGGTGAGAGCAATGACTAAAGAAGGTTAAAAAATGTTTGACAAAGGCAAACAGATGTAATTACAATGTTACTGATGAGGTTGGGAAAATAACCCGCAGAAACCCTTGAAGTATTCATGTACCTAATTTCCAAACATGTTAGGAACACCAGCACTTTCTGGGTATTAAACACTTCTATGTGTTGTAGCTATTTTTGCAGTTTTCATCATCAAGAAGGCTTATTTGAGTCAAAACTCTTATTGTAACATAAAGTTCAGACCAAATCCAATTTTTCAGCCCTACTTTATTAATTTGAGATGTAAAAATGTTATCGTGAATTATCAAAATTACATATCTAACAATGTGAAACTTTAATAGCTATTTTAGGAAAGCTGTATAAGCATTGGGACTGAAGCCATTTTGGAAGTCAGTCAGTTCCAAGGTTTCAAGCATGCAACCTTTGTGAGTCACAACAGTTGTAATGTAATGGTTCAATTATGTGTCGTTGTGAATAAGAAGATGGGCAGTGACATAGGACAGTTAACAATGATTGCTGATTAACTTTAATATGAAAGTGTCACACATATTGTTCATCTGCATTGCTGGTTGGTTGGTTTATACTGCACAGTGACTATTGTTGAATAATTATGGATGCAGTATGGGAATATCTGTTAAAACAAAGTTAATTACATAATTAAGGCATGGAACGGCTATAGCTAATACAGTGAGGAGGCTCTAATGTTTGGAAAAGTAAACCCTGTGAAATCAAATGTGTGTGTGTTGACCAGATTATTGGATGTAGACAGTAAAGTACCCACCAAAATTTACAGCCAATTTTTCATCATGATCGCTGCCACTGATATATGACAAGGTATGTCACAACAGAAGAAAGTGCTGCTGAGGTACAAAATGTAGATAAGACCCTCTGAGCACAGTAAACAAATAACAAGTCTGTGTTACTGCAGATAGCTATAGGTTGTATTAAAATACAATACATTATAGCATTGAAAACAACATTTCTTCTATTTTTTAACAAAAGAGGAACAGCTATACTTAGAATCAACAGTTGATAGAGTATTTACTACTGCTTTGCTGATGAGACTGACATGCCTTTTTGAAATGTCTTTCTCTAAAAGCATGACCAAATTAAGTTAAAAGTTTTCATTATATTTTTAGCTTCTGATTATACAAGTGATACCATAACTGGTTCTTATCAAACTGCAGCCAGATGATGCAAATGTGTTAAATAATAATTCTTCAAAGTATTCATTCATTCTTCCATTCTACCATCATGTTGTGTCAACTCCATCTAGAACGACAGCCTTCAAGATGTGGAGTGAGCCAAGTTACTCATTAACAGATAGAAGCATCCATTGGTGGCTAATTCTCTAATGTATACTAACAATAAATTATGATTAGTTCTAATTTATCCTGACTGGTGATTATGATATTTTCTTGTAGATTACTTTTTTCATGTTTGCTGGGAGAAAACAATTACTTAAGAAAAACCACAGTTCTTACTTCAGTGTCAAGCTGCTGTTATTACATAGTACTTCAAATAAAGCCTGTTAACTTTACACACACTGCCATTAGATGCAATATACTGGCAAAACCAGTATCTATTTAATACAGAATTAGAGATATGCGGGACTTACATTCATGGATCCAAATATTCAGGTATGAGGTGTGGCTAGAAAAAAACCGGACTAGTACTGGTGAAACAATAAAACGAATGCAATAAAGCTGAAAGTCGCGTGGCCTGTCACGTGACTCTCGCTCCGCCTACTGCTCGAGTTTCATCTGCCTCCTGCACTCAGTCTGCCCGTGGCGTCTGTTTTAAGTAGTTGATGTTTTGTCTGTGTGTCGGGAAATGTTGAGTGTACAGAAAGAACAGCGTGTTACATCAAATTTTGTTTCAAACTAGGAAAATCTGCAAGTGAAACGTTTGTAATGTTACAACAAGTGTACGGCGATGATTGTTTATTGCGAACACAAGTGTTTGAGTGGTTTAAACGATTTAAAGATGGCCACGAAGACACCAGTGATGACACTCACACTGGCAGACCATTGTCAGCAAAAACTGATGCAAACATTGAAAAAATCGGTAAACTTGTTCGACAAGATCGCCGTTTAACAATCAGAGCAGTGTCTGAGTTAACAGGAGTTGACAAGGGAAGTGTTAGGCAGATTCTTCATGAAAGTTTCAACATGAACAAAGTGTGTTCAAAAATGGTTCCAAAGTGTCTCACAATTGAACAGAAGGAACGCCAAAGAATGATTTGTTCTGACATCCTGGAAAACATTGAAAGTGATCCCACCTTCTTACAAAATGTTATTACTTGCGATGAATCGTGTTTTTTACTTACGATCCTGAAACTAAACGCCAATTGATGCATTGGAAATTTCCTGGTTCTCCACGACAAAAAAAAGCACAAATGTCAAAATCGAAATTCAAGGCAATGATGATTGTTTTTTTGACATCAAAGGAATTGTGCACATTGATTGGGCACCAGAGGGACAAACAGTGAATCAGCATTACTACATTAGCGTCTTGGCTACCCTACGTGAGCGAGTACGGAGAAAACGGAACGATTTGTGGAGAAAAAAGTCATGGATCCTTCACCAAGACAATGACCTAGCTCACAGTGCGTTGTCAGTGAAGACGTTTTTGGCAAAACACAACATTCCCATCTTAGATCATCCACACTACTCACCTGATTTGGCCCCCTGTGACTTTTTTCTTTTCCCTAAAGTCAAGTCAGCTTTGAAAGGAACTAGATTTGAGACTGTTGAAGCAGTAAAAGAAAAAGCGACGGAAGTAATGTATGGACTTACCGAAAATGATCTGCAGCATTGCTATGAACAGTGGAAAATTTGTATGGAGCGGTGTAGAGACCGAGGAGGAGAGTACATTGAAGGAGATAACATGAAATTGTAAATAATTGTAAATAAATGTTTTTTCCAGCATCAGTCCGGTTTTTTTCTAGCCGCACCTCATATACTGTAGAAAGAATGGCTAGTGAAGTATTCTTTTACTTTGTATTTAAATTCTGGGAAATTTTCAATTTCTTATTTCATGCCCACTGGTAACCTGTTATAGAATTTGGCATCAGAACGTAAAAACACCATAATGATCCCTGGAGAGGGATGCATAGTCCATATGGAAATTATTTGTACTTCTAGTATTGTGATTGTGAAATGCTAAGTTCATCTTTAATTGTTTGTTGTTATTAACTAAAAATAACATTGGGCATGTGGGTATTGCCACGAAAGTATGGTAATCCCTATGTCCTTCAAGAGGTTTCTGCAAGATGTTAAATTTCAAATTTAAACAATGTCCTTACTGCATACTTCTGTAGAATAAACACTTTTTTTCACCTTAGCTGTACTGCCCAAGAAGATTATGCCATAGGACAGAAGTGAGTGAAAGTGCGCAAAGCATAGCAGCAATCTTGACTATAAACCATCAAAACAGAGAGATTTCTGGGCACAAAGCAGATAGAACACAGCATTTTGGTTAACTTATGCACGCACTGGTGCAACCTCAGTTTGTTATCCATCTGGATACCCAGAAACTTTATATATGGAACCTCATCCTGTGTATTCTCACTGATCTCTACTACTGTTATCTCTGAGTCATTTTTATTTTTTGGGATTGCAGAACATTAGCCTTTTAAGGTTCCAGGTGTTGGCTGTTTTTAGACACTATCTCTTCTTTTTCATATAAATCATTTCTCAACTCATGTATTGTGTAAGGTTGTACCCTACATCAATGACATTATACTAATAGCAGTGGGTGAAAATTTACAAAGTGCTCAACATTACAACAGAAATGACCTAATTATTAGTGTATGGACCATCAGCTGGCTGTTAACAACACAACAACTGAAGAACTTTACTTGTCTGAGAATAAGAATGTGAATTTTCTTGGAATAAACAGTTGATAAAAGATTGTCATAGTATGAAAAAATTAAATACTTCAGCATCAAACAAGAAAGAGTACACTTTTCACTACATTAGGTCAATGTGTGATTAAGAATCTGCTACTGTCCTCTTATTAGGCATTTTTCTACTTGCACCTACAGTAAGTATGGAATACTTTTGCTGGGAAATGCATCAGAAGAGGGTTACATTACCCAGTGGCAGAAGAGAATTGTTAGATGTATTCTAGGTTTGCCTCCCAGGAATACTCACACAAATCAGTCAAATCACTTAATGTAATGAAAGTCCTCAGGTTCTACATATGTAGTTCTTTAATTTATGCCAGTGAAAACTTTCACAAACTTAGACTAAGAGTAATGTTCATTTGCACAACACAAGAAGTATCATCATAACAGATTTATCACACTCATAACATTTTCATTCACACAGCAGCCATAAATAAGTGACCCTGAGATTCTTCATCTAATGATCAAACACTAGGCACCTGCTTTCCATAAATGAGTTTAAAAATATTTTAGTAACTTGGCTAAAAGCGTACAATTTTACTCAGTTAGTGAATTCAAGGAGAGTGATATTCAATAATTGTACTTTTCATAGCTGTATTTATCAGTAAAATTGTATCTAATAATTGTAAAATTAGAATTATGGATTTATATGCAAGTAACTAGGTAGACTAGTATCTTATGTTACTTTGATTAGCCATAAGTACTTGTAGATGCATATATTTGTATTGCTAAATCTACATTGTGTATATACAGGGTGAAGAAAAAATACCACAATTGAATGTTGGCACGCAATTCCCCATCCACTTTCAAGATAAAAATTGTTTAGTAAAATCAGATCAAGTGCATTTTAAAAACACATGTATGAAAAGAGGAGATGGCAACACTGTCACCTCACACAGCATATTGGAATGTACAGAGGAATGTGTATTACCCCAGACTACTGTACCAGCCTTCCTAGCTCAGTGAGTAGACTGCTGGGACATCAAACCCACAACCAACATGGAGCTATGGTCTGAATCCTTGTCAGGTTCTTTTTTTAATTTTTAGATGTCAATTCCACAGTTCTCACCATTTGTAAGCAGAAAATGACAGTGGGATCCATTAAACTGCATGCATGTGTCTACTAACATCATAAGTGATCCTGTCAGGTTCATGTAAGGTAGCTTACCAAAGGAATACACAAATATTGAATATGTTAACATGCTTTTGGTGCAGGTTGCATCCCATAACCAAGCTGTTCCTGCTGCTTGTATGCAAGCTGCATGATACCATCAACGGCACCACCCCAATAAGAATGTTTTTCATCACCTGGAGTGACGCCTTCTGGAAACCAGTAACCTTCATCCACAAGTAATGGACAGAGGTCATCCATGGATTAGACATACTCTACAAACAGAGGACACAATTTTTGAAACAGTTCACCAATCCACCAATCACCCCGGCAAAGCAAATGTAATATCGCAAGGTAGTTCCAGACGTTTCAAGAGACTGATTATTGAAATGTTGCAAGGTGAAGAACTACATCCATATCATTACAGATTAACTTAACACCAGCAGACAGAGGACCACATTTGATGTGCACAATTTGGGAATGACTTTTTCACCAAGTGGAAGATAATGGCCATGTTATAAATAACATGATTTGGATTGACACATCTAGCCTCACTTGTGAAGGTATTTTCAACATATATAACAGCCATTATTGGTCAGGACACAAGCCACATGTCACCTCAAACATGGCTTTAAGGGCATAAGTCTATTAGCTGGAATCATGGGAAGAGTGCTCTTTGTCTCTTACCTATTGCTACACAGATCAAGTGCACTTCTGCATCATGTTTCCTTGCAATACTTTGGCTGATGCATTAGGAAACTTTCCATTTGGTGTTCAGTGACAACTGTGATTTCAACATGATGATGCACCTCCAAAATTCAGAATGAATGGCCATAACTATTTTAATTATGTGTTTCCAAGGAAATGTACTGGCATAGAAGTCCAATGTTGTGAGCACCTAGATCTTGATACAGTAGATTTTTATTTTGGGACACTTAAGAGACCATGTTTACAGTATTTCACACACGGATGTACATAACCTAGTAGTTTGCTTGCATACAACTTTGGCAATAGTAGATACAGGAGTGCAGCAAAGTATGACCAAGTGAGTGGCAAAGGGTTTGCAAATGCAATGTGGTCACTTTGTACATCTTCTCTAAAGTGAACATTGCTCACACATGTATGTACTTGTTTTGTGAAAATAAGCCTGGACATGAGACATACAGAATGGTATTACTGTGTGTAGCACAATGTGCAATCTAGTGTGGCCTGCCTATTGTGTTTCTTACACCCCACTGGATACAGATGATGTTACTGTATCCACTATTATTTTCTACTGGCTTTATTTATGTTGTGGATGAAACAAAGTGGTTGTTTATGTCTGTAAGATATTAATTACATGTCTTAATATTTGATTAAAGGTAACAATAATAGAAAGAAATATACAAGATACTGCATTGTGGAGGCGTTGATTGTATGCTACTGGGTACTTTAATAAAAAATTAAAAATAAAAAAAAATTAAAAAAATGTTTGGTGCAAACATGACTCCAACATCAGAGAGTCTGTGTATCTAATATCCACAGCATTTCCTCATCTCATTGAGCTAGTGGGCCAGCTCCTACACAGTGCAGAGTTCATGCTACCTCTTTGTACCCACACTGTATGCCATTACAACATTGCCAGAGCCTTGTTTCTTAAATCAAATTCTATTAAACCTATTGGTGAGACTAAGTATTGCTAGATACACTTTTGTCTTGAATTGTGATGAGTGTGTGTGTGTGTGTGTGTGTGTGTGTGTGTGTGTGTGTGTGTGTGTGTGTGTTTGTGTGTGTGTGTGTGTACACCACTGGCCCCAACAGGGGAAGTGAACTTCTCTTCTTTCCCTTCTTTTTCATATAGTTTTCACTATATTTCACATCACAGCAATTAGTCTTTAAATGTGAAGAGTTATCTTGATCACATTCCAGATATTCAGATTTCATCTTGGAAGATGTGCAACATTATCCAAGTTCTTGCTAACAAGTGATGTTTGCTGATGGTTATTGTAGGCGCAGGCATTATTTATCTTCAGTACCAAGTTACGAGCTCAGGGTCCCTGTATACCAGATACTGAGATGACATCAGCCGTGTGTCAGTAGTTGTGCTTTCCCTAAATCCATTGTTACTGCATAGTGGGTGAAGAAACCAGCACCTAAAATATATTCATTGATGTTGGCAACCATAAATTTCCAGATGAAGGGTACAGCAAAACCTTTTTTCATAGTCATTACCTTGTGGCCATAGATGGTAACCACCAAAGTGTGTACCACTTACAGTCATGAAATGTCTGGGAGTGTGCTGACATCTGGGCCACTGTCAACCAGGAAGATCATGCCCATATGCCTGTCTGGCACATACAACTTTTGTGATTCAGTGGGATGTGTCAGTGGCAGTAGTGTTTGAGGAGTTTGTGTAGATGACATACTGCTGGTGTGGAGGTGTCAGCTTTTACTGTGAAATTTGTTTATCACTTTGTCATGACATTCCATCTGTTGGTTATCTTGCTTTCACAGCTGGAAAAACTTTTTGTTCCACTTTCTGATGAAACTAACCTGCTTTTCATAGTCTCTCTTCAGTAACTTCAATCTCAATCACCTCAAAGGTGAAAATGTAATTGATGTTGGATGATGTTTGTTTATTGATGCACAGAAGACCATATTTTTGATGGAAGTGATAAACACATTTTATTCCTGAAGAAGTTCACTTATTCAAATTTTACCCTAAGAAAAGTTTACCTAAAAGTGACATAGTTCACTTCTAGCACAGTCCTTTAGTAATTCATCAAATATAATTACACTGTGACAGTTCATTTAAGCTGGTCTATAATTAATATCACCATATCAAACTATCACTTACTTAGATGACACTAATATGATCACAGCAATGTTCAGGGAGAATACTCACTAATTGTATGTAAGGAATTACCTCAAAAGTAATTAAGCATCAAAGTTCATGAGCTTTGTGATTTCTATTGCATGTAGTTGCTGTTACCAAAATAGATGCTGCCATAATTCTAAGGGCTTTTTGTCACCTCATTTTTCTTGATAAAGCACTTGTTTGAAACTTTTGTTTAGTGAATTGGTGCTCTGAGTAATTAATTAAGATTTTAAGACAAAATAAACTTGCTAACATGGTGGATATGTAATAACATCCATCACTAATGCAGTTCCCTGTTGTTCCAAATTGCTGATCAGTAATGTAAATTATTTGTGATCATCTGAGATGTACTAAAGTATGGGAATATTTTCAATGATCACAAGCCAAATTTGTGGTTTGTTGGACTTAAATGGCAGGGCATGTAATCGCAAACAAGGCATAGAAGAACTGCTTCAGCTAGTGAAGTAAAAATCACCATGATACTTACTTTTTTTGAAAAAACATGGCTTAACTTCATTTCCTGATGCAGCAGAAATATCCAATGCACTGCAGCTAATGTTTGTTTAATAAATGAAGATTTTTGGACTGTATATCTGTTTGGTCCTTTACACTGCATTGGGTCCATAGTTTTGCACTGCATGAAGAGAGGGCTCCAAATTGTGGATCTTATGGCAAATTTCATGAACCTTAGTATCAATGGCATGCAGTAGGTTATGATTTTCTTCCATTATGGTATTGTATTTTCATTATCATGAAATAAACTGTACACACTGAAACTTGAATGGAAGTAAATCACGGTTTCATTATTGAACTTCTTGAAGACAATGCCACTTATGTTATGAAAAATTGAAATTTGTGGTAAGTTCCTGTGGGGCCAAACTGCTGAGGTCATCAGTCCCTAGGCTAACACACTACTTAATCTAACTTAAACTAATGACAACACACACACACACACACACACACACACACACACACCGATGCCTGAGGAAGGTCCTGAACCTTCAACATGGGGGGCCATGCGAACTGTGGCGAGGCGCCTCAAACCACATGGCTACCCCGTGCGGCTGATGTTATGACGTGGATGAAAAGCCAGACTATATTGTGAAACAATTTGAAGTGTCTGATGAAGAAGATGACAGTAATATAGAGTTGGGACCCATTCAGGCCTCTGCTGGACCAGTGCAATATTCTCATGCCACAGAATCTGAACTTACAAATGCTTCAGTACACCTATAGTTTATATTGGGAGAAATGATGTGTGGAGCATTTAGGAACATGAAAGCAGAGGCCAGCCATTAGCTAGGATCCTGATAACTCATTTGCCAGTTGCCAAGGGACAGGCCAAAGAAATAAATAGCCCATTTCACTTCAGGATCTACTTGTTGATCATATTGGTTTTACAGAAATAATTACTAAAACAAATAAAGAAATAGCTAGGGTCCTTAGAGAACCTAGAACCAAACAAAGTTACCATAATGACGCATTTAAAAGTGAACACCTGGCATTTCTTGATTTTTCTGTGTCTATCTGGAGTAGAAAGAAACTTTGACAATAATGTAGACGAATTTTTGTCTGCCAGCCTTGGAAGCTGTAGATATTGAGAGAATAGATTTAATTTCTTTAGGAAAATGTCTAAGATTTGATGACAGGAAAACCAGGCAGGTTACAACAGTTGCTCCAATTCATTTGGAAGAAACTCCAATTATATGTCCTCAGAGATGTGTATTATCAATGAGCAATGGCTGGGATTCAGAGTCAGTGTCCATTCAAGATTTACATTAAAAGTAAACCTGGTAAATATAGGACAAAGAATGTAATACTGAGTCCATCCAAACATGAAGGATTCCATTAATGCCATAACACTTTAGTTTACCTATCAGAGCTATGTAACACATAGGTTTAGGCAAACCAACAACGTATAGATAGAGGATAATTTTACTTATTTAGTCATACCAGGACTTCATTCTTGATGTACTGTACTGCTTTTTGTGCAGAAGGCTCTATGAAAGCTATATTGAGAGGGATTTAAGAAGTTCTGCTCAGTTAATGAGTAAATGTTCTATCATAGACCATTCTAGCATTTTTGAAAACATGGAAGAAATTAATTTCATTGGAGGTTATTTGCTAATCTTCAATTTTATACAAACTGTCTTTGTAGGAATGGTCAATATTCAGAGATAAAACAGGAAGCATCATTTAAAGCAAAAAACTTCATGTGGACAGATGACATACACCAAACAGTTTCTAAGATAGAACACATTTAATATGCATTTGTTTTTTGGATAGTGGCACACACACATACGCTTTATCCAACCAAACTTTTTTACATTTTATTCTAGCCCAACCTACCTTGTTGCTTTCAACCTCTTTGCTTGGGATGTCTTTCTGCCATTAAACTAGCCTACTGAACATGCAGTTGCCCATTGTGTCTTGTGAGTGAAGTATTGTGAGGAACAGAGAATGTATTAAAGTGTGACGTGTCATTCTTTGAATGAGATATCCTGCTTCCCTACTCTACATTGGTTGATAAAGATGTTCGCAAGTTAGTTAGTAAGTAGAAAGCACCCCACTTTTGGGAGGTGCTGTACAGCCTGCACAGATCAGAGTTGTAACTATACTGTGCTACCAGCAAGGCTGGCCATGAATGTGTGTATCTACCTGCTGGATGAAGTTGTATGCTCTGTGGTACCATGGGTGAAGGGTATGGACAAAATGTGATCTCCATGACAGCAAAGAACTACTGGCCAAAGAACAAATGATGTTAGAATATGTTTGTACCAATTGTTATTTGCCTTGAAGGACTTCAAAAGATTTACAGTCTCCTGTTCAACACAAAAGGAGATGAAGTCCATTGAAAAGGGCTAATCCACAGCTAAAGGGGCACTGATTAGCAGAACCCTTTCAGGACAAGAAATGTAGCAACTGATAAATATATTGCAAGTACTTTGAGGAATTAATCTACAAAAATTATACAGATCAACAAAACATCTGTTTTAGCTGCCAACACCCACCAACACAGTAGTAGAAGTAGGAAAATTTCAGTATTTTAGAGAAGCATCGTTTAACTGTATTTGTTTACATGCTGTCTGAAAAGCATCTTGCAACATTTCCTAACTCTTGCACATATTTACATGTGTAAACCTGACTGTATATTAATGATATAATGTAAATGACAGATAAAAAAAATCTACTCACCAAATGGTGGCAGGGGAACACTGGCACAAAAGGATCGAACTTTCACATGCAAGTGGCTCCTTCTTCTGGTGTAAGAGTTGAAGCAGAAGGAAGAGAGGTGAAGGAAAAGGACTGAAGAGGGTTAGGGAAAGGAATATAGATTAGAAGAGTCACCCAGTGAGTGTATATTGAATAATACAGAGAATAAATAACAATGTACCTTAAATGGATTGTCTGTTGGAAACTGTTTGGAATGGGACATAGATCCACATCATGTTTTTGCTTCAAATGATTGTTCCTGTCATATCCCTGATTATTGACCATTTCTCCTGGGACATCCTGTTGATGGGTGTTACTGTAGCATATTTAAATCTATCAGGAAATAGTCACTGGGACAATTGATTGATTACAAAGATGGATTAAGAATAATCAAATCAAATCTGCACCAGAGTTTAATATTCTGCTACTAGAAATACCATCATCTATAGCATAATTATGATCTATTAGTGATCTGATGGATTTTGTAATCTTTTTAGGGACTGCATTTCTGAATTAACATGTACTGATTTGTGCATGCAGTAATGACTAAATCTAACGCATTTGTATTTGTTTGTTTGCTAATGGTTAAAACATGTGACTTCAGTATGTGGAGGTAGTCACTGAATTTGGTTGCCAGTGATTTTAATGTTTCACTGTACCCACCAGTGCTACTTTACAAGCATTAAATTTCACTTTAATCACTAGTTTTGTTTGTTGCTTGTTTAGTAACGTTCCAAATTTTTTCCTTGTTCCTGGAGTGTTTTATTTCTTGAGTAAAATGTATTTGTTTTGCTTGTTAATAACTGACAGACAGATTTTACAATATTGGTGTAATATTTCAACTGTTTGCTGCAATTTGTCCCCTGAATTAGAGGGAGATTATTGTTCTTTGTTTAAGTAACTTTAATTCCAGGAATTAAACATCCATTATACATATAACTGTTGGAGAAGAAAGAAACATGCTGAAAGCTATCAGAAAGAGAAAATAGAACTGGATTGTACATTGTTTGAGGAGGGACTGTTTATTGAAGGAAGGAATAGAAGGAATGGTGAAGGGAAAAAGAAGATATCAAATGCTGGAAAATATAAAACGAAACAAATATTCAGAAATGAAAAGACCGGCTATGGACAGACAAAAGTGGAAGAGGTTTAACCAATGATAAGACCTGCCATAAGGCAGAATACCATACTACTACTATACTTAATTACATTTACATCCATACTCTGAAAAACACTTTGTAGTGCACTGCAGAGGTTATGTCTCCTTGTACCAGTTACAAGGGCTTTCTCCCATTCCTTTCACACATGTAGCTTGGGAAGAATCAGTGTTTGATTACTCTTAAGTGCAACCATTAAACTAATCTTGTGCTCATAATCCCAATGAGAATGACATGCAGGGAGTTGTAGTATATTCCTAGAGACATCATTTAAAGCCATTTCTTGAAACTTTTTGTTTGATGCCTCGTAAGTGCCACTATTGTGCTCACAATCCAAATGGGAATGATATCCAGGGAGTTGTAGTATATTCCTAGAGACATCATTTAAAGCCAGTTCTTGAAGCTTTATAAATATGTATAATTGTGTAGGCTTCTGTGGTTAGTCAGTTGACAAAAAAATTTCTGAGTATGGTACCACGTCACAATGTGAACAATCATACTGAAGAAGTCAAATTTTTGGCCTTCTTCTGAGTAACTATGCTTTCTCAGGATAGTTTAAGTCTGCCTTCAAGAGTCTTCCAGTTCAGTTCTTTCAACAACTCTGAGACACTCTCCCACGGCTCAAATAAACTTGTGATCATTTGTGCTGCCCTTCTCTGTATATGTTCAGTGTCCCATGTCTGGTATGGATCCCACAAACCTGAACAATTTTCTAGGAAGGATCAAATAAGTGATTTGTAGAGTCACTGCATTTCCCTAGTACTCTACCAATAAACTAAAGGGGGCTACCTGCGTTACCCCACTATGGAGCCTATATGATTCTTCCATTTCATGTCTCTGTGAAGGGATGTAGCCTGATGTTTGTATGAGTTTACCAATTGCACTAGTGACTCATTGATATTATAGTCATAGGATGTTACATTTTTCATGTCGTGAAATGCAAATCTTACATTTCTGAACATTTGAAGCAACTTGCCAATTTTTGTAACACTTTGAAACTTTATCAAGGTTAGACTGAATATTTGTGCAGCTTCTTTCAGATTGTACTTCATTATACATAATTGCATCACCTGTGGAAAGTCTGTAGTTACTATTAATACTTTTCACAAGGTCATTAATACACAACATGAACATCAAGGGGACCCAACACACTTCCCTGGGGTATACTTGGTGGTATTTCTATGTGTGTTGAAGACTCTCAATCCCAGGTAACTTGTTGTGTCCTTCTTGCAAAAAATCCTCAAACCAGTCACAAATTTTGCTTGATAACCCATATGATTGTAATTTTGGTAATAAGTGAAAATGTGGTACTGAGTCAGATGCTTTTTGGAAGTGAGAAATATGGCACCTACCTGACTGGCTTGATATGTGGCTTTCAGTATTTATTGTGAGATAGGTGGGAGCTGTGTTTTACATCATTGATGTTTTTGGAATCCCTGCTGGCTGGCATGGAGGAAATGGATGTCAAGGATACTGGGTCATATTTCCATTCAGCATCTCTCCAGGTATAGCTCTATGTTTTGTTTCACACCTGTTATGGAGTAGTCTCTGTTTCATTAGCAGTTCCTTTACAGTGACTGTATACCACAGAATTTCACTCCCCTTATGAACTGTAGAATTGCGTACCCATTTATCCAGTGCGTGGACAAATTTTCTTTTAAAATTTGACCCATAGTTCCTCTACATTTCAAGTTCTGCATTGAGACATGACACTGCTGCTTCTTCGTCTAGTTTTCTGAGCACATAAATCTTTCTATCTTTGATCAATTTAAACCTTTCTTATTTTAAAATAAAGTAGGCATCAGATTGCTGCAGAAATAGAAAGGAAAGAGTTACATTTTCCATATATCCTATCCCCCAAGCAAACTTCACATAACTTCTAGCTAAACACAGTGATCAAGTCATTGTTAATGATTCTCTGAAACAGTACTTTTCTTCTATGAACTGTACCTTACTGATGTGTTGTTGTTGTAGTCTTCAGTCCTGAGACTGGTTTGATGCAGCTCTCCATGCTACTCTATCCTGTGCAAGCTTCTTCATCTCCCAGTACCTACTGCAACCTACATCCTTCTGAATCTGCTTAGTGTATTCTTCTCTTGGTCTCCCTCTATGATTTTTACCCTCCATGCTGCCCTCCAATACTAAATTGGTGATCCCTCGATGTCTCAGAACATGTCCTACCAACTGATCCCTTGTTCTAGTCAAGTTGTGCCACAAACTCCTCTTCTCCCCAATTCTATTCAATACCTCCTCATTAGTTATGTGATCTACCCATCTAATCTTCAGCATTCTTCTGTAGCACCACATTTTGAAAGCTTCTATTCTCTTCTTGTCTAAACTATTTATCGTCCATGTTTCACTTCCATACATGGCTACACTCCATACAAATACTTTCAGAAAAGACTTCCTGACATTTAAATCTATACTCGATGTTAACAAATTTTTCTTCTTCAGAAACGCTTTCCTTGTCATTGCCAGTCTACATTTTATATCCTACCTTACTGATAACTATATATTATTGTTGACATTTGACCAATATTATTGGAGAAACAATTCATTATTGATTTTACATCTGAACCACTGAATGTTGTTGGGTCTACATCAGTGGCTTCAATCCTCAATGGGAATTTCACCATGGCAAATAACCCAAAGTTGGAGATTAATACTTCTAGGTGCCCTCAGCCAGTACTATCTGATGGAGGATCATCGTTAAACTCCCAGAAAACATTGATTCTCCAGTTAAGTCTGCAGGACTTTATTAAAGCTCTATCTTTCTGCATTGTGAAGCTAAAATATTTCCAGCTGATGACCAAACTTTCAGGCTCGTGTGTTTCCTCTCCCATTAATGTGGCACAATTGTCAAAGAGATATTCATTAATATATTCAATAAGCTGCAGGGCCTGGAATTTAAATCCATCATTTGCATGTATAATCACATCTCCTTACTTCTTATTTTTGGTATAGTAGTAATAAATTAGCTTGTACAAACTCAGATTAATTCACCTCTTTCTATTATTTCTATGTAATGTTCTGTAATGCACTAACAATCTGCTGCCAATCCAACTCTCTCTTCATTTACTGTATGATATGAGAACTTCATCATTTTCATTAATGTGGCTTCTAATGATTTGATAGACATACTAAATGCACTTTCTTTAATGTACATGGACTTGTCTACATTGCTGTGTTTTCTTCTAACTATACCTGCTGTAACTATATTTACTCTACAGCTGTGTCTAATATATAAATTTACTCAAAAATGTGTAGAAAACACATGGGCAACTGCCGGGTAGGACAGATACTGATTTGGTCAGACTGGATGCTTCTGGCAATTATCTGCACAAGCAATCTCTTGCCAGAAGCATTTAGATACAAATCACACCATATATGATGCAACTGACTGAGGCAGTGTCCTCCCCCGAAATTCTTTCCAAGTCTGTTGTAAGATGTTAAACTGATTGTTCGATCCAGGGTTTATCACACTGCTCAAAAGCTTCAGAACAGTATCAGGAGAATTCTCAGTAATTTGCCTGTTGTTATCCTGAACTGTATAGTTAAGGTTATGGTTCAAACTGTTGTCTGAAGCCCCTACTATCATTACATGGTCTTCATTTCCAAGATCCTCCTCAACAGAGTTTAAGTCACATACGACATTGTTGAGTCCCCCACTTGGTTTAAAACACTTGTAATCAATTCCCAAAGGGTTCTGTATCAGTTCTAACAGTCCCTTCTCATGAATACTGCCTAGCAGTAGGACTTGGTTTTCTTACAAATTTGCATCCTAGACTTAGCTTAGACATTATTTCCGATACTCCCAGACAACTTTTGAAATTCTTGTGTTGCCAGAATACTTTTATGCACAACCTCTGCAGCACTGAATCTGTTGAAGACAGCTAGACTGAAACTAACAGGCATGCAGCTTCTCAGCAGTGTTTTCAGTATTTTGGAGGGCTTGACAGTAATTCACTCTTCCAATATAGCCCTAAAGTTATTGCTGCAGACTGCTAATTCTTCAAGTGCTACTGTCAAATCAGTTCAAAGTTTCTAGATAAGCTGCTATTTTTCCATTACTGGAATTGTGTAGTGGCAGTGATAGCCACTGCATCTCCAGAAGTGACCAGCATGGTACTTCAAATATATTATATTACAGTGTCCTACATGAAAACAAATCTGACATTATTTTTTATTTGTAATTCATTCTTTTTTATTATTAATTTTTATTTTTGTTTTTATTATGAATTCTTGAATCCATATTGTGATAAATCATGAGCATTTGGGATGAGCCAGATTTACAAGTGCACAAAAACAATAAATGTAATAAACAAATAAACAGTAAAAAAATGTTGCATAAATTGGTGTACAAGCTTAATGATTGAAGTAAAATTAATAAAATACATTCCACTAACACAAGATAATTACTGAAAATAAATTTAGAAGAGAAAAAATTATTCATACGTTATCTATCTCAAACAAGTGAGACAGATTTTGGCTTACATGTGTCTCAAAACTTAGAATACAAATAATAATGCAAATTTATAGAAACAGTCATTGATTCATCTGCAGCTACTCATCTCAGAGAGTAGAAACACTTTCATGAAAGGCATTTTCTTAATTTATATTTAAATGCAAGCAAGGCATTAATGTGAACTTTAATATCTGATATAAATGTTTTTGAGGCAGAATAATGAACACCTTCTTGTACAAGACTTAGAGGTTTTAGACCTCTATGTAAGTCTTTTTAGACCTTTCACTATGATTGTGGTATGCACTATTAAATCTAAAAGCACTGAAATGTAGTGGTTCATATTTGGTACTTCTGGAATAAGTTTCTGCAAAAAGATCTTGAAAGATGCCATTCACAATTCTAGCTGCTGTCTATTGTGCAATAAAGATTTTTTTACCTAAATATCGATTCTCATGGAAAATTATGTCATATGATATGACTGAGTGGAAACAGCCACAATATGCAACTTTGATAGTATCCATATCATCAGCCACAGTAATTAGATGCAAGTCATATATTGTCAAAGTAAGTCTTTTAGAAAGAGTTCACTGTTTGCCATTCCTGACGATTCTGTGGCAGTTTTCACAATTGTCCATTTTGACAGTCAAATTAAAAGCATTGGTCAAACAGACAGCTTATAAGATATTTGTAAACATGACTTGTTGATAAAATAGTTTATAAAGGAGAATAATTTAGTGTAATTGTTTTACAGTATTTCATTTATATACAGCTTTTAAGCTAAATACTTCATAATGAAACAGAAAACATACACACATTCATACAAGCACAACTCACACACATGACCCCCATCACCAACCCCTGATGCTGAACAGCCAGCACCCGGAGAAAATGGCAGAGTATGAGTGAGTTGTCCTTGTGTGAATTTGTGCATGTTTCCTGATATAGACCAAGGACTTTTTTGTCCAAATGCTTAACCCTTTGACTGCTGTTGACGAGTTTCCTTGACATGCTGCGTGCCGCTCCCTGGGTGCTAATGATGATATAGTCGCGGCCACCGGTTTTCCCCTAAGTGCTGTTGACGAGTTAAGTCACACCTGCTTGCCGGCCACTGAGCACTGATGAGTAGTATAGGCACGCTGCTACCTGAGCGCTGATGAGGAGATAACTCGGACAGCGGACTTCCCGTCCCATGTCTCAGTAGCCTTTCGCAGTTCTGGCCACTAGCTTGTCTGTTGTGAGCCTATGCTTCGCACTACAGTTCACAGTTCATCAGAATTTACATCAGTGTTCTTCACGTCCTGTATTTTATAAGGAAAATGGCAAGACGTCGTGGTTGCACTGAGGAAGAAATCCTGGAGAGTCTTATGAGGAGCGACAGTGATGGTGAAATACTTGATTTTGACGAAAGTAATAGCTCTTCCACAGAGTCTGAAAGCTCTATTCATAAACCATCCACAGCAGCAGGGGTGTCAAAGCAGTCTCATGTTTCAACAAGAGATGTTAGTTGTTCTGAATCTGAAGAATCAGAAAGTGATAGTGAAACACCTATGAGGAAAGCATGTCTTAGTGATATATTTGATTGGAAAGAAAATTACTTTCAGCCAGTTGATCACGCATTTGATGATACACTGTCAGGACATGTGTGTCAAGTATTCTGTCAGTTTTCATGTTACTCTTTATGCAAGAACTCATGAAATATATAGCTGACAAAACGAATTGGTTTTATTTATTCACCAAGGAGAATACTCCTGAATCAGTGCATTCTCGAATCTCAAATTGGAAAGATACTGGATATGAAGAAATGTATTGTTTGTCTTCTGATGCCTCATGTGAAAAAACTGAAAATTAGTGAATACTGAACCAGAGATGTTCTTCTAAATACGCCAATTATTAGTGAACTCATGTCAAGAGACCGCTTTTTGTTACTTATGAGAATGTTACATTTCAGTGACAACTCTGGCAATACTGGAGTAGACAGATCATTCAAAATTAGGAACATGGTCAATAAAGTGTGTACAGCTTTCCATTGTGCATTTAATCCACATCAGAAACTCTGCATTGATGAAAGTTTGTTATTATTCAAAGGACGCTTATCTTTCAGACAATTCATTCCATCGAAACGGAGTAGATTCGGTATAAAAACATTAGTGTTATGTGATTGTAAGACTGGTTATGTGTTGGATTTCATTGCTTATACAGGGGCATCAACAGAAACTGAGTTCCACAATTTGGGGAAAAGTGGTGACATAATGGCTACACGTATGAAGCCCTATTTAGGACATGGACATACCCTCTATGTCAATAACTGGTACTCAAGCCCAGACTTGTTTGCCTGGCTTCACAGTCATGGGGCAAACACATGTGGTACTATCCGTAAGAACAGACGCAACATGCCGAAACTTCAGAAGAAACTGGAACTTAGAGATATTCAATTTATGTGTACTGATACAATGCTTGCAATAAAGTGGTGTGACAAAAGGGAAGTGTGGATGTTGACCACATGTAACACCACAGAAATGGTTGACACAGGAACGATTGACAGTAATACTGGAGAAAAAATTAAGAAACCACAAAGCATTGTAGATTATAACTTGAATATGGGAGCAGTTGACCATTCTGATATGCTGCTTAGCCCTGTCAGATGTATACGGAAAGCAATGAAGTGGTATAAAAAGTTCTTTTTTCACGTTCTAGATCTGTGTGTTTTAAATGCTCATGCCCTACACAGATCATTATCAGCTCATAAAATGATGACAGCAGAGTTTCATCTGCCACTGGTAAGGGAACTTACATAAACATATGCGTTAGAGTACAGAAAAGCTGGCAGAGGAAGGTGTTCTGATGATAATCCTCTAAGATTTGTGGGAAGGCATTCTCCAGACATTATAACAAGTGAGTAATCCAAGAAAAGTGCGCTAACATGTAGTTGCATTGTTTGCTGGAAACAAAAAGTGCGTCGAGAAAGCAGGTAAGAGTGTAAAACTTGCAATGTACCATTGTGTGTCGTACCACACAAAATAGAATTACTAATTGCAGCATAGAATGAATACAATAATGCTATTAGGAAAAAAAAAAAAAAAAGAGAAAAACAAAATACAAATGTTTTTAACTTCGCCAGTGCTGGTCCAAAGCTCAGAATAAAAAAGAAGGATGGGAAACATATTTACAGAGTGTAAAAGTAACGCCTAAATTTACAGTTCATGACTTTGAATTTTCTCTATAAGTGAATTTAATGTGCTAACAAAAAGACAGAGATTTCACAGCTTTGAAATGTTGGAAAACCTGTTGAATACTTATGTGCAACAATCACAAGTATTGTACAAATTTCATCAAAGAAACAAAATTATGCATAATCGGGTAATTACAAAGCGCAACAAATATTCGGGCAATTCAGCAATACAAACAGTAGGCCCTGTGAAATTTCTTATCACACCAGAATACGAATTTAATGATGTGAAATAAAATTGTTCTTATCATTGCTCACAGTAAATTCTGATGATGAAGTGTGATATGAAAGATGATCTATATGTCGCTTTCTCCTATAAATGACGTAATATGATGTTCTGAACAACAAAAATAACATACAATAATCTATAATCTATGGCTTATTTTATTCATTCTTGAGTTAGTACGGTGAGGAACGCATAGATGAATGCAGACATTATAAACGTGTATCCAAGAAAGAACAATAAACTATTGATGTGAAGCTAACAAATCACGTCACTTTCGGCATAATCTACAAAAATAGTGCAAGAAAACTACAAGTAAAATATCATACTTGGTGACAGAAAATAGTTTTACCAGACAGTTTGATTCTGTAGTAATTCACCTGCAGGTAAACTACATAGTGAGAGCATTTATGAGTATTCTGTATCAGCCATGAGAGGACACAATATTTTGCATGGAGTCACAGTCACTGCAGAAATGTTCAGCACAGGGTGAGTGGGGGCAGCGAGGGGTGCTCCGCCCCAGGTGGCAGCTCGAGGTTCAGGCACATTAGCGCAGGTATACGGATGACAGCACCTCAGCGTGCCAGGTGGATCGTGCGCCTCCAGCAGTCAAAGGGTTAAATGTTAGTAGTCCTTCTTATTGTGTCTATCTGTGACTCTATGATAGCTCTAGTTTGTGAGTAGCGATCTATTGTTTTCAAATTGTTGCTATTTCGTCCTTTCCACTGTTTCATATAATGAAATTTATTTATTGAAATGAAAATTATTCATGAAAAATAACTTTATTTGTAAAAGAGTAAAATTATCTAGAAAAGATCACCTTCACAAAATTTTTAAGAGCATTTTACTTGATGTTGTGTTTTATTAATGAAAATTATTTGATAGATGAAAATGTTTACTGTCACAGGAATGGGCGTCCTGTTCACAGCCACTACCCAATAGATATAAAATTTAGCAATTTGTCAGTTAGATAATATTAAACATACAGTTTTGAGAACATTGTTATTACATTAAACTAATAATTGCAGAAATGTGTTAATATTTTTTGTAAAAACTAAAACTGAAAACTTTTCAACAATCACTTCAGGTCTCATAATCCTTTGAAGTTTTCAGTAACATTTAAATTCAATTACCTAAATATTTTTCCACATGTTTTTCTTATCTGATGTGGATTCACTTCTCATACTCATTCATAAATATGGACCTGCAACCATTTTTTTTTTTTTTTAATACATATATTCTCCCTCCAAAATAATCATAAGAAATTATATCAGGGCTGCAATCTTCTTCTCTGATGACTTTGCTATGGGACTTCATCTTTGCTTTCTTACATTTATTTTCTCACTGAAATTTAACATAAGGATGAATATTACAGGACAGTTCAAATAACTCACAGGAATGCAGTGGGTGATGTCATGGACCACTGCTGATATTTTGACTTGGTGCAGTTTTGCACAGAAAATGTAAGGGTGTGCTCCCTTCAAAATATTGTCATTTGTTGATGATCTCAATGTGCTGCATCCCTATAAGTTATTTGAACATTTTATATGTTGGGAGAAACTAAGGACTCGTACAACAGAACTTCTTACGTTTCTTGCTCCATCCACTGGAACATGAACATTCCTCTTTAGCTGTTCGTATCCATGGTCTTAATCTTTGAGTATCATGTTTAGAATCACATATGTCCAATTTTACTCATGGCAAATGATCAAATTTATTCTTCATAGTTAAACATTATTCTATTTTTCTTGAAAAAAATAATTACCTTCATACAATAGGATCATTAAAAATAGTTAGTAGAATATGTGAGGAACAATAAAATTGATTGAAATTAGTGACTTACATGAATGAAGACATCAAATGTGTTGCAAGATCTCTGACCATTTTGGAGTATTATCTCTTCTTCATGTACATTCTTTTTCCCATTTTCATCTTGTATGTGGATTCGATAATACTCAGTATCCAAGAAAATGTTCCTTGTCACACCTTGCAAAAGTAATTAAATTTCTATTTGAAAGTGCAGTATGTGTATAAAATTCATAACATCTTAAATAAATTGTAATTTTTGTTTAAACAAAACACACCCATAATTGAAACTGAGAAAAGGTAAACAATAAAATGTTCACATACAGGAACTAAAATTGTGGTGTGTGTGTGTGTGTGTGTGTGTGTGTGTGTGTGTGTGTGTGTGTGTGTGTGTGTGTGTGTGCGCGTGTGTGTCTGTTTGTTTGTTTGTTAGGTTATCAATGCCTTAGTTAAAATTATTCAAGACAAATATGGTCACAATATATCAAATTTAAAAAGGTATAAAACAGAGTCCAGTTTAAGTCGCACAGTGACTTTCAAATTTTGGTGTTCATTATTTCTCACAATTTAAGTCTATCACAGTAACTATAAAAAGTAAACAAACATTCTAAAGCGTGTCAAAGAATGAACTGAGTGCTCAGAAGGTATGGAGGACTGATTACTGACACAGTTATTGTATGATCCTGACACCACATTCTAAGCTACTGCCTAATTTATTCATTCATTTACACTTTACATCCAGCAAATCCTTCATGAGGGAGAGCCTTCAGTGATGTGAAATGAGTGAAGCTATACATTAACAGGCAGAAGCAGCTACTGCAGATTACTTTCATAAAGTATACTAACAAAAATTCTGACTACTGCTAATTGTTCATACTGATAATTATGGAATTACTTACAAATTACTTTACTTTAAATTACTTTATGTACTACATGTTTATGAATATTAGGAGAAAAGCAGTGACATTGAAAACATCCACTGCATCTCCTCCTCTACTACTCAGCTGCTGCTTCTATCTAATACTTATAACAAAGAATTTATGTGAAAGTTGGGAACTGGTTAATATAGGCATTTGAAGTTGTGAAATTTACATTACTGAGTCCTAATAGCCTGATTAATTGTAAGAATGTCTAAAGAGGGATTCTTTGACTTTTTTTGAACATCCTTGATTTTGTTTCCTGGCTGACACAAGATGGTAAAGTGTTATACACTCTGAACTAGAGAACAAAACTCCATTCTGAGTCCTAGATAGGGTTGTTTACCTTACTTTTGTTATTAACCATAGATACTATAAGGGTGTATATGTACTGGCATGTACAATGAATTACACCTAGTTCCCTGAAGAGGATTCTGAAAGATGCTTGGTTATCACCTTTACACAACATTCCTATTGCAGGTTTCTGTAAAAAGAATAATTTTTAATCTCAGCTGCACTGCCAAAATTTAGAAAGTTGAATATATTTCCTACAAATTATTAATAGTCATTCCACAACAAGAAGGCAGATCAAGTGATAAGCTAGGATCTATCTTTTGTCTGGATACAAAACAGAAACAATACCTCTGAGCAGAGAGAAATGCATTTTTAGACTGTGTTCTATGCTTAGTGAATAATAAGAACTTCATTCCATCAAATTTGGTGGACAGAACAATACAATGGTCCAGTATAGGTTTTATCAATGACAGCAAGATGTCAATCATTCCCAGCTGTTCTTCTTCCCACTGACCCTTGATTCTGTACTTCAACAAAGGGACAAGACCACATAGGGGAACACCACATTGAACCACAAGAAGATTAGTAAATTTGTCATTGGCTGTCTGCCATACACGCTAATTCATTTCTGAATTCCCTTTTCCACTGGTATCAAAGAAAATAAAATCTCCTTTCCAAGACTTTGTAGGTCGAAAATGTCATACGCTCTTTAAGGCTCTTCACAGATGCAGTTGTCTACATCACAGTAGCAGTGGCAGAAGATAGTAGGAATTTGCAGAATGACCTGCAGTGAATTGATGAAGGCTCTGGCAGTTGACCCTGAACATAAATAGAGGTGCACATACGTAGGAAACAAAATCCACTACTGTACAGCTACACTATTGATGACAAACAGCTGGAGACAGTTTCTGCTGTACAATATCTAGGTATAACTATCCAGAGTGACCTTAAGCGCAATGACCACTTAAAACAGATAGTGGGAAAAGCAGGTGTCAGACTCAAATTTATTGGAAGACTCTTAAGGAGATGGGACTCATCCATAAAATTTGTGGTTTATAAGGTGCTTGTTTGCCCAATTCTTGAGTATTGTTTATCTATCTGGAACCCCTATGAGGTAGGACTGATAGAGGAGGTAGAGAAGATCCAATGGAGAGTGGCGTGTTTCACTATGGAATTGTTTAGCTGGTGAGAGAGCATTACGGAGATGCTAAACAAACTCCACTGACAGATGTTACAAGAGATGCATTGTGCATCATGGAGAGATTTACTATTGAAATTTTAGGACAGCACTTTTCAGGTGGTGTCAGAAAACATATTACTTCCTCCAACATACATCTCGCTTATTGACCACGAGGAGAAAATTAGAGCCAATATCGAGGCTTAACGACAATCGTTCTTCCCATGCACTGACAGTGAGTGGAACAGGGTTGGAGGTATCAGATAGTGGTAACAAAAGTACCCTCCACCACACACCATTAGGTGGCTTGCAGAGTACGATTTAGATGTAGATGGTTAAGTGAGTTCTGAATTATTTTATGTGCCTGATGCATTCATTATACTGGGTAAAACGCACTCATGGACTCAGAGCAAATGAGAAATTTAACTAAAAAACATAACACTCCTTAGCTTCATAAATTTTTAGGACTTATAAGCCATTTCCAGAAAGTAAGAGTACAGGGTTGAATTTCTGGTGCTCAAAAGGATATTTTTGATGTGGCTGGTAGTTCTGGTTCAAGGACAAGGTGCTTGCAGCAGAACATATGGCGATTTGTCTCACTCAGTTGAAAGCTATTGCCATTGTAGCATTCTGAAATAAATTTCTCTGTTCTCAGTCCTGCCAGTTGCAATGTGAAGAGTATAATATGGTTTTCTCTTGCAAAAGGAAGTGCACCACACCAAAGTTTTAACAAAATCAAATATGTTGGAAAAGAAAAACAAAAAAAACAACTCACATCTTCATGGGAATTTCTCAAATGTTGTGAAATACAAGGGGAACAATCCCTTGATTATTGTGACTGATGACAAAATGAGGGTGGTCCCTGTACCCCTGAGATAAAAGACAGTCAATGCAGTGGCAACATCCCTTCTCTTCATCATCTTATTTGACATGTTCCACATCAACAAGGATCTCCTCTGCACAGATCTATGAAATGAAAAACTAATCTAATCTAATCTATCTAATCTAAGCAAGAAACTCAAAACCATCATTTCAACACAATAAATCATGACAGCTGTCTTTCTGGTCTATAAAGTGATTCCTCACTGAATTTTTGCCCCCAGGAGAAATAATTAATGCTGTGCAGTATCGTGAAAACCTAAAAAGTTACAGAGGGAAATACAGAGTAAAAAAGGGGAATGTTTATCAAGGGAGTGTGCTTGATGCATGACAATACATATGTCCACACAGCCAATGCCACAAAGTAATTTTTGGATTAATTCTTCGTGGAGACAAACCCCTGCACTCACATTCCTGATCTGGCACCTACAAGTTTTAATCTTTTCACCTTTGTGTAGTTGTTTCCAAGTGGAAAATTTTTTTTTGCTGATGATGAGGCCCAGAGTGCGACCAGACACTGGGCCAAATGCAGCAGAAGTCTTAATTGGTGATAATATCTCATAGCTCTTTGCTCAGATCACAAAATGCAATTAGAATGAAAGAAAGTATATCAAAAAATGATGTTTAATGTACTTCTGATTATTTGTAAGTTTTTCATAAATTTATTGCCTTTTCCGTTTATAAAGAACTGAATACTCTTAATTTCTAGGCATTCCTGGTAATTATGGGTAACCAGTCTAGATATCTTGTCTATGGATACTTATGTATTGTTGTAGGGTTCACTCAAAATTTTGCAATGAACTAAAAACACATCTCGAAGAGTAGGTCTAAGTTTATTGTGTCTGATTTCAGAAGCGAAGACAATAAAAAGTTTTTACTAATAGTTAGGATAGGTATTTATCAGACAAGTGCTACTGACTCATACTTTACACAAATCACAAATGAGGTCCTCACACATGACTTTTGAAAGTCTATACCATGGTTGTGCAAGCAACAGTTTTGTACACTGGTAATTATGGAGTGATGAACTTGTGTGCCTAATGCATCATGAAGAGCTGCCTCTGGAAGGCATATGGTGGCTCTTCAACATCAACACAGAGACTGGTTAATGTACCGGTACTGTGGTCATCCTGATTCCCTCGTGATGTAGAGCTCTAACAATCTTTAAGTATGTACATTTCATGGTCCATACATTGAACACTCACCCTCTAGCCATGTTTGAAGAAAAGATAATCAAATCATCCAAAAACATGGAGCACTGCATGAGAATCCTTACTGTGGATCTTGTGTTACTGATGGCATTGGTGATAAGAACACCACCAACTTCAACAATTCAGTGCCTAAAACAGCACTGTGATAGAAATGATTGAATTAAATGAACACATTACCAAAGGAACCACATTTATAGGACCATCACAAAATATTGTGCCTTCACCAAGTGTCATATATGTTGTCTGTATAAAAGAGTACTGCTGCTTAATGATGTCCATATAGGAAAGAAAGCCTTTCAGCATTGTCTTAGAGTCACTTCTTTAAAACACCATTGGAGCCCAGAGGTTAGTCAAACTGAGTCTTTAGTCATCAGTAACCAAAGGCAGTCTGCTCTAACATCATATTCTTGTTGAGAAAAGCTCCACTACTGTGGTACTTGACCAAGGGAATATCTATCAGAGGGGCTTTGTTGGTTCTCAGACACCTCAACACACAAAACTCTTTCTATTACGCCATTGCTTCATCCAAACTGAGTTCCATAAGGTTTAGCACCTCCCCCAATACACCATAGATCTTGCTGCTGGTGGGGAGGCTTGTGTGCCTCAGTAATACAGATAGCCATACCGTAGGTGCAACCACAATGGAGGGGTATCTATTGAGAGGCCAGACAAACATATGGTTCCTTAGAGGGGCAATAGCTTTTTCAGTAGTTCCAGGGGCAACAGTCAGGATGATTGAGTGATCTGGCATTGTAACACTAACCAAAAAGGCCTTGCTGTGTTGGACCTGCGAACGGCTGACATCAAGGGGAAACTACAGCCGTAATTTTTCCCGAGGGCATGTAGCTTTACTGTATGAATAAATGATGACGGCATCCTCTTGGGTAAAATATTCCGGAGGTAAAATAGTCTCCCATTTGGATCTCTGGGTGGGGACTAATCAGGAGGACATCATTATCAGGAGAAAGAAAACTGGCGTTCTACGGATCGGAGCATGGAATGTCAGATCCCTTAATCGGGCAGGTGGGTTAGAAAATTTAAAAAGGGTAATGGATAGGTTAAAGTTGGATATAGTGGGATTTAGTGAAGTTCAGTGGCAGGAGGAACAAGACTTTTGGTCTGGTGAATACAGGGTTATAAATACAAAATCAAATACGAGTAATGCAGGAGTAGGTTTAATAATGAATAAAACAATAGGAATGCAGGTAAGCTACTACAAACAGCACAGGAAACACATTGTTGTGGCCAAGATAGACACAAAGCCCACGCCTACGACAGTAGTATGAGTCTATACGCCAACTAGCTCTGCAGATGATGAAGAAATTGAAGAAATGTATGATGAGATAAAAGAAATTATGCAGATAGTGAAGGGAGACGAAACTTTAATAGCCATGGGTGACTGGAATTCGATTGTAGGAAAAGGAAGAGAAGGAATATGGATTGGGGTAAGAAATGAAAGAGGAAGCTGCCTGGTGGAATTTTGCACATAGCACAACTTAATCATAGCTAACTCTCGGTTCAAGAATCCTGGAGATACTGACGGGTTTCAGATAGATTATATAATGGTAAGACAGGGATTTAGGAACCAGGTTTTAAATTGTAGGATATTTCCAGGGGCAGATGTGGACTCTGACCACAATCTATTGGTTATGAACTGTAGATTAAAACTGAAGAAACTGCAAAAGAGGGGGAATTTAAGGAGATGGAACCTGGATAAACTGACTAAACCAGAGGTTGTACAGAGGTTTCAGGCAGAGCATAAGGGAACAATTGACAAGAACGGGGGAAAGAAATACAGTAGAAGATGAATGGGTAGCTTTGAGGGATGAAGTAGTGAAGGCAGGAGAGGATCAAGTAGGCAAAAAGACGAGGGCTAGTAGAAATCCATGGATAACAGAGGAAATATTGAAATTAATTGATGAAAGGAGAAGATACAAAAATGCAGTAAATGAAGCAGGCAAAAAGGAATACAAATGTCTCAAAAATGAGATTGACAGGATGTGCAAAATGGCTAAGCAGGCATGGCTAGAGGACAAATGTAAGGATATAGAGGCTTCTCTCACTAGGGGTAAGATTGATACTGCCTACAGGAAAATTAAAGAGACCTTTGGAGAAAAGAGAACCACTTGTATGAATATCAAGAGCTCAGATGGAAACCCAGTTCTAAGCAAAGAAGGGAAAGCAGAAAGGTGGAAGGAGTATATAGAGGGTCTATACAAGGGCGATGTACTTGAGGGCAATGTTATAGAAATGGAAGAGGATGTAGATGAAGATGAAATGGGAAATATGATACTGCGTGAAGAGTTTGATAGAGCAATGAAAGACCTAAGTCAAAATAAGACCCCGGGAGTAGTTAACATTCCATTAGAACTACTGACAGCCTTGGGAGAGCCAGTCCTGACAAAACTCTACCATCTGGTGAGCAAAATGTATGAGACAGGTGAAGTACCCTCAGACTGCAAGAAGAATATAATAATTCCAATCCCAAAGAAAGCAGGTGTTGACAGATGTGAAAATTACTGAACTATCAGTTTTATAAGTCATGGCTGCAAAATACTAATGAGAATTCTTTACAGACAAATGGAAAAACTGGAAGAAGTCGACCTCAGGGAAGATCAGTTTGGATTCCATAGAAATATGTGAACACGTGAGGCAATACTGACTCTACAACTTATTTTAGCAGCTAGATTAAGAAAAGGCAAACCTACATTTCTAGCATTTGTAGACTTACAGAAAGCTTTTCACAATGTTGACTGGAATACTCTCTTGCAAATTCTGAAGGTGGCAGGGGTAAAATACAGGGAGCGAAAGGCTATTTGCAATTTGTACAGAAACCAGATGGGAGTTATAAGAGTCGAGGGACGTGAAAGGGAAGCAGTGGTTGGGAAGGGAGTGAGACAGGGTTGTAGCCTATCCCCGATGTTATTCAATCTGTATATTGAGCAAGCAGTAAAGGAAACAAAAGAAAAATTCAGAGTAGGTATTAAAATCCATGGAGAAGAAATAAAAACTTTGAGGCTCGCCGATGACATTGTAATTCTATCAGAGACAGTAAAGGACATGGAAGAGCAGTTGAATGGAATGGATAGTGTCTTGAAAGGAGGATATAAGATGAACATCAACAAAAGCAAAACAAGGATAATAGAATGTAGTTGAATTAAATCGGGTGATGATGAGGGAATTAGATTAGGAAATGAGACACTTAAAGTAGTAAAGCAGTTTTGCTATTTGGGGAGCAAAATAACTGATGATGGTCAAAGTAGAGAGGATATAAAATGTAGACTGGCAATGGCAAGGAAAGTGTGTCTGAAGAAGAGAAATTTTTTAACATCGAGTATAGGTTTAAGTGTCAAGAAGTCATTTCTGGAAGTATTTGTATGGAGTGTAGCCATGTATGGAAGTGAAACATGGATGATAAATAGTTTGGACAAGAAGAGAATAGAAGCTTTCAAAATGTGGTGCTACAGAAGAATGCTGAAGATTAGATGGGTAGATCATATAACTAATGAGGAGGTACTAAATATGATTGGGGAAGGAGGAGTTTGTGGCACAACTTGACTAGAACAAGGGATTGGTTGGTAGGACATGTTCTGAGGCATCAAGGGATCACCAATTTAGCATTGGAGGGCAGCATGGAGGGTAAAAACCGTAGAGGGACACCAAGAGATGAATACACTAAGCAGATTCAGAAGGATGTAGGCTGCAGTACGTACTGGGAGATGAAGAAACTTGCACAGGATAGAGTAGCATGGAGAGCTGCATCAAACCAGTCTTAGGACTGAAGACCACAACAACAACAACAACAACAACAACAAGGTTTATTAGCATTACAAGGATACAAAGCTGCCTCCATGTAATTACTGACACCTCCTAATCCATATACTTAGCCTTCTACCTATTTCCTAAATTACAGAAAAGTAACCATCATGGCTAGTGTATCTGTCACTAAAAGCACCCTACCAATATAAAAGACACCAATCAATTCCTGGAAATTTTCAAATCAATTCACTCTTTTCCCTCTTAGAATCCTCCTTGCTATTTCAGTTTGACTGCACTCTACTCAAAAATCCCACATACAAATAGCCTCACCAGCCTACAACTGTAGCTCTCCGAAGATCCACCTGAAAGTCTCCCTAAAAACGTATTTATTGTCACCCATCATTTTCAGGATTAACAACTTATTCACATTCGCAAGCTTGACTTATAAACAAATCATCTGGACCATTATGGGAAACCAGGTCCCCTATCCAATGGCAAGCTTTTCATCTGCTGTAAGCAAGAGGAATTTTTCAATACACAGGTGCTGGGTCTCAAAATCAGCACACATTTATAGATTATATTTTTGTGGCCTGGTATCAAGTGGAAAGAGAGTTCTTCCAATTCCTGTGACAACTTAGCTACTTCTACGAATTCAAATTCATTGATTCATTTCCAAAACACAAAGCCAAATTCAGTGACATTTACCTATATCTCAGTTAAGTTACTATAATATAAAACCAAACAAGAGGCAACAAACAACTGTACTTTGAAAATTTCCACTCTTTCTACATCAATATTCTGTTTTGCATGGGCAGGGCATCAACTGAAAGTGTAACTGCACATCTGCCAACTCTCTGAACATTTATACCAACAACTCCTCCCAGGTTTTCTTCCCTCCAACCACCCCACAGACCTTGTCCACCCTACTCCTGAACTTACCTTTTGTCAAGCCCACTCCCCATTCTTTGGTACTATTTTTATATTCACTCTATTACTTTTTATTTTTCGTCTTCATATCTCATTCTCCCCCTCTCCCCTCTCTCTTTCAATGCTTTCCCTTTTTCCTTTACCATTTTCCTCCTAGTTCTTAATTGCACTATTCATTTCACATCTCTTCTTCTTGAACCATCCTCAATTTTTATTGTCCCTAATAAAATTTTGGAGTGACATTGGCACAGTGCTTACCAATGTACTACCTCTGATGCCTACATTTTTGGATTTGTCTCTCTTTACTCTCACAACATGTGGGTTCCTCTAAACCTGGTCCTGAGTGACCTGCCCTTCCTGTCTAATCTCCATCAACTTATCCATCCTTCTTCTGTGAAGAAGGTGCTAAAGGTTTTCTTTTTTATTTTTTTCACTTTTATATGTACTCCTTAAAAATGAAAATAATGATCACCTATTCTGACACATTTCAATTTTACAGTTCATTCAATTATTTTAATTCAATTCTTAGACAATAATTTTGTCTACTTCAATGTTTAAAAGCAAAAATATAATTTGCTCTAAACTGTAGCTACCTAATTATTACTCACTTACTTATTTCTGAAGGACCACATGCCGCATCATACCAAGAACAAACTGTGAGTAAAAATTGGTGATTACTTTTTTCAATTGTCTTTATTGAAGAATTCAGCTGTACATGTAGGCTAATGTCAGGGTAACTTCTCAGAACAGCCACATGTCCTGACAGGTATGCACCTATGGCCATATCTGCAAATGAAAAACCATAATTACATAGTAATGAAGAATTGCTTCCATAACTTCACACAGAAAAATAGTGTAAGTGGCCCTGAAGTACATATTTATGGCCACATGATAAACGCAATGTCATGGCTCATATACTTTGGTGCTCAAACTAAGAACAGGGTAAGATGGCACAGACCTATTGCTAGGGTGATGAAACAATCATGAAGTACACAAGCTGGAATATTTCAAATGAACTGATACAATTAACAACTCCACAAAATTTTGGTAACAGGCTAACATTAACGATAATAGTGATTATGTAATATACAGTACTATTTCATAAGAGCCAGTCACTTCTGTGACCAACACATTTCTAATTCAAAATTGTTAAGGCTGTCACTTCTGTGACCAACACATTTCTAATTCAAAATTGTTAAGGCTTTCGTGGCCACTTGTTGACAAACTGCCTATTGGCTTCTGTCTCGGGTTCTTCGGCCGACGTTCATCTAATGATTTTTCTGACATTTCACCAGCACAAGTGGCTGGCATTGTCAAAGCTTCACCCACCATTGCCGGTTGTGAACTGGAGGTGAGCTCGCAGCCGCAGACTATATGTACTTGGCGCGCCAACGTCCGAGGGCTTCTCCGCGGTCATTTCCCGTGCGGTTCTCCTCTTGCTACCTGCGACGGTCGTTCGCTGCAGTATGGGCAGACAGGATCCGTTTACCTTAAGGCTTTCCTCTATCTTGTTGAAACTGTTCACATGTTTTTGGATTTCTACAGCTTCTCTGAACAAAGCGCGTGTGATAGTGCTTCTCTACAGCCAGAATTTCCATGTCGGCGAATTTTATTACGTGGTTGGTCTCATTAAGTGCTTGCTCTGGCACGGCCAATTTCTCCACCTGCCCCAACCTGCAATGTCGCTTATGCTCTTTGATCCTGGTGTTAATTGATCGTCCAGTCATTCCGACATAAAGTTTTCCGCATGTGCATGGTATACGGTATATTCCCGACATTGCAAGTGGGTCTCTTTTCTCCTTTGCTGATCTAAGACACTCTTTGATCTTCCTTGACGGTTTGAAAATCGTCTTTACGCCGTGTTTGCGCAATATATGGCCGATTCTGTCCATCACTCTGGGAATGTATGACAGAGAGGCCGTACCCGACATTTCTTTTTCTGGTTCCTTACTTCACCGAGTGTTTGGCTCTGTTACACTTCTAATGTAATTTGTGGAGTACTCATTGCTCCACAGAACAGTTTCCAGGTGTTGCATTTCTCGTCTGAGGTGTTGAGGCTCACATATTCGTCCTGCTCTCATTACGAGCGTACTAATCATGCCTCTTTTCTGGCTCGGGTGGTGGTTTGACAGATTGTGCAGGTATCGGTCCATGTGTGTCGGTTTCTGATACACGCTGTGTCCCAGGTTTTCGCCATCCCTTGTGACCAGCACATCTAGAAATGGCAGTTTCTAGTCCTTTTCTACTTCCATGGTAAATGTTATGTTGGCATGGAGGCTGTTCAAGTGTCTCAGGAATTCGCCGAGCTGTTCTTCACCATGGCTCCACACCACGAAATTATCATCGACGTACCTGTACCACACCTTAGGTTTGTAAGTCGCCGAGTCCAGTGCCTGTGCTTCGAATTGCTCCATGAAGAACTTGGCCACCACTGGACTGAGAGGACTACCCATGGTGACACCTTCCAGCTGTTCGTAGAAATCGCCATTCCACGTGAAATAGCTCATGGTGAGACATGCATGGAAGAGCTTTTTGATGTCTTGCGGGAACATGGAACCGATGTGCTCCAGAGTGTCACTGAGTGGCACTTTTGTAAATAACGAAACAACATCAAAACTGACCAGGATGTCGTTTGACGCAAGTTTCAGTTTCTTCAGCTTCTCAATGAAATGTCCTGAGTCCTTAATGTATGTGACGGTCTTCCCCACGTGTGGCTGGAGCAGAGAGGCCAAGTGTTTCGCCAGTTTATATGTTGGTGAGCCAAGAGCACTAACGATTGGTCTCAGTGGAATGTTGTTCTTATGGATCTTGGGTAATCCATACAGCTGAGGTGGTAGGGCTTCTGTGTTGCGCAGGTTTCTCTGTATGTCTGCCGGCAGAGAAGACGCTTTGATTAATCGATTTGTATTCCGAGTGATACGCTGCATCGGATCTGCGCTTAGTTTTCGGTACGTCGTCGGATCTAATAGGTCTCGGATCTTTTGCTCATAATCTTCGGTCTTCATTACGACGGTCGCATTCCCCTTATCGGCAGGCAGTACCAATATACTCTTGTCAGCGTTGAGATTCTTAATGGCTTATACCTCTTCTTTCTTCAGGTTGCAAGCTGGTGGTTTTGCTCAGTGCAGTATCCTGGCTGTTTCAGTGCGTATTTCCTCTGCCCTTTCACAAGGAAGGGTCCGAATGGCTGCTTCGGTGTTGGCAATGATGTCCTCCATAGGTATAGTTCTCGGGATGATAGCGAAATTCCCTCCTTTTTGAAGAACAGACACTTCCTCTTCGGTCAATTGTCATTCAGTGAGGTTGACCACTGTGTGTGACATGTCGGGAATTGCCTTGCCGGTCTGCTTCCCGCATCTTTCAAACTTTTTCTTTTGCCACTCGGTGCAGCACTCGAGTTCGTTCTGCATGCTCCTGTGAGTGATGCTGTCGATCTTGTCCCAGTCGTCTCGATGCATTCTGCTACTTAGTTGATAGAAAATGTCCAGGTATTACAATTACATTATTATCTTTATGTGAGGGTATTTCTAGGATTCAACAGTAAGTACATCTGTAATTGACTAATATTAGGCTTATAATTTATTTTTCTGTCCTGCATGTAACTTCATGCTCATTTATAGTGAAAATAGGTTACTGTACCTACTATTCACTCCGATAATTGGCTCCTCTGAGGATTAGCCCTTATCTAAAAAAAAAAAACTTCAAGTGCACACAGCACATATATTGTTACCCAAGAAGCTTTTCACTGAGTGCAGTATACACCTAATCAATTCATGGGGGCAGGGGCTATAGTTCTCAGCTTGAGAAGACAGGGCAAGAAATTTGCTTGAAAGTTTTTCACAGAATCCAGAAAGCTTCTGCTTAACACTTTTCATCTGGTTTTTAACTAGAAGAATGCATTCAGTTCTGAGGATGAAGCCTTAAATTGTTGGCTGAACTTCACCTCATGTGCAAAGGTAGTAATCTCTGACAAGACTGGCTTCTGACCTCAGGAAACAGGCATCTTTGATGCTAACATAAATCACTCAATGCACTTGGCTGCACTCATTTCATGCTGTACATGCTGATAGTACAACATTCACATCTGATGGCTGACTGTCCATGAAATACATTGAAACTGTAGTGTTATTTTTTTGACACACTTCAACAAATAAATAACATTGGAGCTCCTGATAATGTAAAGACTTTGCTGCCAGTCCCAGTAGTTGAAGCAATTCACGATGTGTCAGCAGCCTTATCAGCAATGGTCAAACACTCCTGCCAATTTTAAGGCATATGATATCAGTCACACAACTGGTATCGAAATCACTAAATTTCCAAGTATCCACGGTACTACCAGAATAAGACGTTTATCTCCAGGTGAAGATGAACTGGTGCTTTTGTATTGTTGACATAGGTTGATGACTTATTCAAACTGGCAACAGTGATACCTAAAGCCACACTACAAAATCCATACACTTAAGTGTAGCACTTGTAAATACATCAATCACCAATCAAATAAAAAGACAGCATTACTTGTCACACAACAAAGGTAGAAAATTTTTACTTCTACTCAGAAGCACACAGTAAAATAAGTAAATTAATGTCTTTTGCACATGAGGCAATACTGACCCTACGACTTACCTTAGAAGATAGATTAAGGAAAGGTAAACCTACATTTCTAGCATTTGTAGACTTAGAGAAAGCTTTTGACAATGTTGACTGGAGTACTATCTTTCAAATTCTGAAGGTGGCAGGGGTAAAATACAGAGGAGCAAAAGGCTATCTAAAATTTGTACAGAAACCAGATGGCAGTTATAAGAGTCGAGAGCCATGAAAAGGAAGCAGCGGTTGGGAAGTGAGTGAGACAGGTTTGTAGTCTATCCCCAATGTTATTCAATCTCTACACTGAGCAAGTAGTAAGGGAAACAAATGAAAAATTCAGAGTAGATGTTAAAATCCATGGAGAAGAAATAAAAACTTTGAGGTTCTCAAATGACATTGTAATTCTGTCACAGACAGCAAAGGACGTGGAAGAGCAGTTGAATGGAATGAACAGTGTCTTGAAAAGACGATGTAAGATGAACATAAACAAAAGCAAAATGAGGATAATGGAATGTAGTCGAATAAGTTGGGTGATGCTGAGGGAATTAGATTAGGAAATTAGACACTTAAAATATTAAATGAGTTTTGCTATTTGGGGAGCAAAAAAACTGATGATGGTCGAAGTAAGGAGAGTATAAAATGTGGACTGGCAATGGCAAGGAAAGCGTTTCTGAAGAATAGAAATTTGTAAACACTGAGTATAGATTTAAGTGTCAGGAAGTCATTTCTGGAAGTATTTGTATGGAGTGTAGCCATATATGGACGTGAAACATGGATGATAAATAGTTTAGACAAGAAGAGAATAGAAGCATTTGAAATGTGGTGCTACAGAAGAATGCTGAAGATTGGGTAGATCACATAACTATGAGGAGGTATTGAATGGAGTTGGGGAGAAGAGAAATTTGTGGCACAACTTGACTAGAAGAAGGTTGCAGTAGGTACTGGGAGATGAAGAGGCTTGCACAGGATAGAGTAGCATGGAGAGCTGTATCAAACCAGTCTCTGGACTGAAGACCACAACAACAATGTCTTTTGTAGATCAAATACTGCTGCTACCACTGATGTTCCAAACATGATGCATTATTGTTGTGTCCATACACTGACAAATTTGTAGCAATTCTGAAGCGAATGCTGTGAAGTGTTTCCTTCAGTTTAGAAATCGAGTTGAACTTATGAGGGCTTGAGTCAGGGGAGTGCAGTAGGTGGTATAGCACTTAGCAGCCCCATTAGTCAAACAAATCAGTAACAGCTTGGACTGTGTGTGCTTGAGCATTGACCTGCAAAATGATGGTCAGATCCTGGTGAAAGTGTCATCAGTTCTGCCTCTAAGCTGGTCGTAGTTTGTGTTCCAAAAATGAGTAGCTTAGAGGCAGAAGTGATGACACTTTCTGAAGGATCTGACCATCATTTTGCAGGACTATGCTCAAGCACATACAGTGCAAGCTGTTACTGATTTGTCTGACTTATGGGGCTATACCACCTGCTGCACTCCTCTGACTTAAGCCCTCATAAGTTCAACTCGATTTCTAAACTGAAGGGAACACTTCACGGCATTCACTTCAGAACTGCTACAATTTTGTCGGGCAATAGACCATGCTGCTCAAACTGTCCATACAACTGGCACTGCTAAGAATATCCTACACTTCCACATCACTAGCAATCGGTTATACACAATGCCGGTGACCACTTTGAAGGTGAATAAAGCTTTGAAACATGTATCTATTTTGTGCGAACTGTAAATAAATAGTTGCCACTATTAAAGTTCCAACCCTTGTATATTTGTAGTTGAGTTTTCCCAAATCAGTATGAGTACTAAAAACTCTCAGACTGCAAGAAGAAGTCAGTAATTCCAATTCCAAAGATGATCAGAGCCAATGATATATGTGAATATTAATGAACAATTAATTTAATAAGTCACTGTTCAGTATATGGACCCAGAATATCTATAGAAGAATGAAAAACTGATATAAGCTGACCTTGTGGAAGGTCATTTTGAAAAATAGAAACACATGAGGCAATACTGACCTTATGATTTATTTTAGAAGACAGACTGAATAAAGAAAACCTATGAAACTTCCTGGAAGATTAAAACTGTGTGCTCGACTGAGACCTGACATTAGGATCTTTGACTTTCGTGGGCAAGTGCTCTACCACAAGCAGCTGCCTGCATAATGCAAAGGTCCTGAGTTAAAGTCTCAGTCTGGCACACAGTTTTAATATGTCAGGTTTCATATAAGTGCTCATTCAACTGCAGAATGAAAATGTTTACATCAATACTAGCTTTAAGGCATGTTTTCATAAAGTTGACTGGAATACACTCTATGAAATTATGCAAGTAGCAGAAAATGATTAAAAAATGGGAAGCAAAAAATTATCTACAGCTTTTAGAGAAACCAGAATGCAGTCACAAGATTTGAAAGCAATGGAAGGGGGAAATAGTTGCAAATGATGTGAGAAAGAGTTATGGCCTATTTAAGATGTTATTCAATCTATACATTTAGCAAGCTGTAAAAGACACCATGGAGAAATTTAGAAAGAGAATTAAAGTTCATGGCGAAGTTATTATTAATTTTTTCAGATTTGCCACTGACATTTCAGTTCTGTCAGTGAGGCCAACAGACATGAAACATCAGTTGAACAGAATGGATATTGTTTTGGGAAAAAAGGTATTACAATGTAACAGAATATACAGTTAAGTGATGGGAAAACTTTTCTGTCAGTTTTTGTCTGGACTTCAGGTGTGCAAGACAGTAATACTTGGATAGTAAACAACTCATATATGAAGAGCATTGAAGCTTCTGAAAAACTTTGCTGTAGAAGGATGCTATAGATTAGATGGTTGGATTGGATAATTAATGAGGATATACATAACTGAGTTGGGGAAAAATGAAGTTAATGGGACAATGTGACTGAAAGAGGGAGTAAGTTGATGGGCACATCCTGAGGTATCATGGATCGCCCATTTGACAATTGAGGGAAGTGTGAAGGGCAAAAACTCTACAGAGAGAGACCAACACTTGACTATGGTAAGCAAGTTAAAATGGATGTTTGTTGCAGTAGTAAATCAGAGATGCAGATGATTGCACAGGACAGACTAGTGTGGAGAGCTGTATGAAACCAGTCTTAGGGCTGTAGACTGCAAGAAAAAAATAATAAAAAATAATTACAGACAATCAAACACTTTTCAAAATATTGACAAACACTTACATGCTTTATCACGTTCACACGTCTCAACTGTGTGATGAATACTGATACCAAAACCTCTGAGTGATGAACTTATTTGAGCAGCATCTATGACCTGTGCTAGTGAGAGGCCATTCTTTCCTCCAATATAGATATACACAGTACCTCTATACTCATTACTGTATGGAGCTCCCACAGCTATATCTGAAAAATGAGGTTACATTGATGGATTTCTTTGTATAAAATCCCTGAAAAAACTAACTGTGTTGCAAAGCCACAACAATGTATGATAGTAAGTGATGTATTTAAGTTATGATACAAACACACATCAATCATAGTTTTTCTTTAAGTTAGTCAAATTAATTTCATATAGTAGGGACAAACTTTTTCAGTATTAAACACTGCCAGCTTAATAATCGAACTATAAAATTAAAGCCCTGATTTACTGTAGTGATATATACAGTAAAAGACTGCATGTTCTGTAGTAATTATCCACTGGTGTTACACTCTTGTCTGTAAGTGAGAGGACTTTTCTGATCCTTGAGACAATATGAAGTATAGTGATAATATTTTCACTACATGATGATGCCCTGGAAAATTGTGGCACAAAATAGTATTACCAATATGTAAGGTTTACTTGAAAATTGGTCATTGGTCTGTCTGACATTAACAGTGTGTGTGTGTGTGTGTGTGTGTGTGTGTGTGTGTGTGTGTCACAAAGCAAGCTGGGATCCATTCCCATTTCATTTTCTTTTGTTATTTACCTCCTTAGATGTATTTTTTCTTCTTCTTATGATTAGTGTTAGTTAGAGATGTGCCGTAACATATAGCTGTCATTCTGTAATTCCAAATATAAGACCAGGTCCTACTTTGCTAAATTACATTAGTCAGAATAATTTCTTAATTATTTTGAATCAATTCAAGTAATTAGTTTTGCCAAAGCTCAGTTCAGTTAACTAACAGCAATTATTTCCTATTCCAATCACATTGTTGATACATAAACCAATGCGTTTACCATATTACCAATAAAAGTAGGAAAATAACCCATAGAAATCCTTACAAAATTCATGTAGCTAATTTTAAAAACATGGTAGGAATGTTGCCACTTAATTACTTTCTGTGTAATTAACACTTTTATTATGATATTGTTTATTTTAGCTATTTTTGCTGTTTTGTCATCAAGAAGGCTTATTCCAGTCAGAACTCTTATTGTAACATAAAGTTGAGACCTCAACCAATTTTTCTACACTATTCATTTAATTTAAGATGTAAAATTCTAGTTGTAAATCATTGAAATTATGTATCTGAGAATTTTAAACTATAGTAGCCATTTTTGCAAGTCCTTATAAACAGTGGGCCTGAAGACATTTTATGTCAGTTTGTTCTGAGGTTTAAGTCTGGGTCCTGTGTCAGTCAAAACAGCAATAATGTAATGGTGCAATGAGGTGTTGTTGTTAATAAGAAGATGGACAATGAAGGACAATTAACAATGATTGCTGATTAACTTTAATATAAAAGTGACACATGTATTGTCCAGTTGAGTAGACTGTTTGGTGATTGGTTGGGTTATACTGCACAATGACTATTATAATATAATTAGAAAGTGCATTATGTGCATACATGTTCAATGATACTTAGCTATGTAATTAAGACACAGACGACTCACAACTAATACATTAATGGGGAGGGGGGCTGTCATTTATGGAAGCAAAAGCAAAACCTGTGAAACTGAATGTGTGTGTGCATTGACCACATTATTGGAAGTAGGCAGTGCTGTACCTATCCTCATTTGCAACCAATTTTTCGCTGTGATTGCTGACTACAAATTGATTTATGACCAGGAATGTCACACGTAGCATACAGAGAGTCAACAAGGGGTGTTCACAGATCAATAAAGATCCATAAAATATCTCTGAACTCATGGTCAGACTGTCTGGCATGGCCTGTCAGAGTGCTTCCCACTGCTGACAAGTACACCCAGGAAGTCAGAAATAGTCCCTAGTGGATATGTCCTACCAAGTCCTGCTAATAAAATAATTTCTTCATTTGCTACAAGTTTCATTCAAAACAACAATTATCAGGTTATATAAATTATTACAACGGCCTGTATCCACATTTTTTCCTGCAGCATCACTTAAATACAATTTTAGAAAACCACCCTGCACCTATCATCAATCATAAAATTCATTGTAGAAGTAAATAATCTTTGTACACAGTCCATTTCTGTATTATCTCCAACTATGTGGAGTGCACTCAGGTACATCAGACCATTTTCATCACTTTACTCTATAAAACATATAATTATACTGTACTTTTAACACAAGTGAGAAAGCTGACACAATAATGCTGACAATGTTGGACCCTTGCCAAACTATTGGCAGTGTTGTAACATGACCTAGGTGCATTCCAGATGAAAAGACAGTGACAATTTTTTGCAATGCTACAGTACCCGTGCCTCCTCTATCTATTTAAATTGACAGCTGCCATTTAACACATTTTTCAAGCCATTTTCTGCCTTTTTTTAGGCGAATTGATCTGATTGTTCCACAAGGTTACAAAAATCTGAAGAGACACCATGTAGCAAGAGATGAAAAACTGAGAGACTCCAGTGAAGTCTCTAGCCAGATAAGTATAGTACCAGTTGTATGTCCTCATGCACATAAAGCGGGATAGTTTTTCTGATGTTGGGTTGTAACATGACTGCCATTCAATTACAACTCTTTCCAGCAGTTTTCTCCATGGCCTTGAAGTGGTACAGCAGGTGACATTCAGTTAGCAGCCATCACAAATGTTGGGTATTACTGCGAGAAAAGCATCTCCAATGCTGCAGTATGTTGGGTGTGCAGTCAGGCAAAGAAGTTCTAACAGAATGAGATTTTCACTCTGCAGCGGAGTGTGCGCTGATATGAAACTTCCTGGCAGATTAAAACTGTGTGCCCGACCGAGACTCGAACTCGGGACCTTTGCCTTTCGCGGGCAAGTGCTCTACCATCTGAGCTACCGAAGCACGACTCACGGCCGGTACTCACAGCTTTACTTCTGCCAGTATCTCGTCTCCTACCTTCCAAACTTTACAGAAGCTCTTCTGCGAACCATGCAGAACTAGCACTCCTGAAAGAAAGGATATAGCGGAGACATGGCTTAGCCACAGCCTGGGGGATGTTTCCAGAATGAGATTTTCACTCTGCAGCGGAGTGTGCACTGATATGAAACTTCCTGGCAGATTAAAACTGTGTGCCCGACCGAGACTCGAACTCGGGACCTTTGCCTTTCGCGGGCAAGTGCTCTGCCATCTGAGCTACCGAAGCACGACTCACGGCCGGTACTCACAGCTTTACTTCTGCCAGTATCTCGTCTCCTACCTTCCAAACTTTACAGAAGCTCTTCTGCGAACCATGCAGAACTAGCACTCCTGAAAGAAAGGATATAGCGGAGACATGGCTTAGCCACAGCCTGGGGGATGTTTCCGGAATGAGATTTTCACTCTGCAGCAGAGTGTGCCTTTCAAGTTCTAACACTTTTCTTCGATGATAAGAGACAGTGCAGTGTGGGGTTGCATGACTCACACATCTCTTCCAGTTGACTTACACATTGTGTGTGCAGCCGATCCTCTTCTTTGGGTTATCAGCTACATTGTTCTCACTGTTTAATTCATCTCTGAAGACATTATCAGCTTAAAGGGAATATTGTTTACCAGCTCTATATTCTTGAAATAAATTATGTACTCATAGGATCTTGGCAGTTCAACAACAATATATTTTCAACTCTCATCCTAAAGTAACAATTATTCTGTACAAACTCCAGAAAGCCAACTGGTTCCAAGATAAATGTCAGAATCTACTAAACACTCATACAGTCACAAATGTTCTGCCTCATGCAGAGCCAAGACATAAAGTAAAGATCTTTATATAATACACACTTCATATGCCTCTGTAACAATCATCATGACACCACAAACCACGAAATATTATCCAAACACTCTTTGACTTATATCTATAACTTCCAAGGCGCTGCTGGTAACCACTTGTCAGGGCCTTTTGTCTGAAGCAGCTAATAGCTCCTTGTGACAGCTCTCCTTTCTGCACACACAGACATGTGTGGCACAGTAAAAGGCCCTCTTACCCTCGTCATTAAAATATTGGGTGTTCAAAATGGTGGAGAGCCAAGTGTTTCTAGAATTTACCACAAAATTCTTGAAGCACTACATATCCCTCCCCTTAGCTTCAACATGTGATATTTTACACATATGCATCATGTACATTAATATCTATCTCAACAATAATTTATTTTTCAATCAGTTTATATATCATTTTTTTTCTAGCAATCATGTACCTAATACCTTCTTTTTCTTTTTGTTTCAATAATAATTATTTGAGCATTGCACTTAATATTGAAGTTACAACTTTCATTTATATGAATTGTGCAGACAATATCTCTAACCTCTAATCACAGACTACAGGTGACACACACACTTAATTATGTCATTCTTCACTCTACTCTTCTGTACTGTTTTTTCTTTAGTACATGTTAATTTCATTAACTACCATTTCCCGTAGTCTGGAGGAAGTCTGGGCAAATGAAAAGGTTCTGTCTGACACTTATTAATATAAAAATTGACAATACTAGTGGAATAGAGAATTCAAACTTACCAGAATAATCTCTACAAAATGTGTGACTTTTGTCATGATCCTGCCCTTTTCCTTTTAGGTACAGTACCTAAACCTTACCTCTGTGTTTATCCTATGGATGCGCTACCTCCTTCAGTTTTGGTAGATATGCTCCTTTCGTATTCCTGTATTCTATGGTACAAGTCAATCCCCTTCTTGGTGCCCCTGCCTGCATGGTATAAGTCAGCCTCTCTTCAGTCTGCCTATCTGCCCGTTCCTTCAGTCAATAAAAGCTGGGTGCACCCCGCTTATTCTCTGTGAGTAGGCCTCATGGTTCATTGCCCTAGTATACATCTTTATGTATAATGTCACTAAATATTACCTGGCAAAATTCAATTCTACTTCACACTTCACCCTTACCTCTTGGTATCTTATTTGACCCCCTAGAGTCCTCCACTACTTTTCAACTTCTACGCTTTCAGTAGACCTCATATTTATATATAATTCACTATATCATACCTTTCTTTATTCTAGACTTGTCCCACTATCCTACAAATCTTCAGAACAAATATTCGACTGATATTCCTAACTAATTATCACCATGAGTTCCTCTTGGGCTCATGCTCATTAGTTCTTCATTTCTCATACCTATGTATAAATATATAGGAAGCGACAGAAGAAAAAATAGGGGGTGATGCAGAACCGTCATACATCAACCATACAATACGTGCATCTACCCAGATGTACATAGGTCATTATTCCCCTACATCCGTTGGCAGTTCTGACATCGTTTTAGTTTTCTAACCTGTGATTTTCATGTTTGTGTTTTGTGTGTACGTCGATGGGTGTTTGTGCAACCTGATTCTTCGGCCTACTTATTTGAAATAAGTTGAAGGTTATAGGAAACCATGAAGAATGAGAAGGACTTCAGCGATAGACGTATATGCATATGGAAAGATAGACCAGTACTCAGATGAGAAGTAAGAGAGGAAAAAATAGAAATGGTTGCTAAGATTGAAGAAGTGAAAGAAGAAAGCCCCAAAAGCAGGAAACCCTTCCCACCTCCCTTTCCAGAATCCCTACTTCGCTGGTACTTGAGTGAGAAGCCAGAGGAGGTATGGTGTTAAACATCTCCTGCAGAATGGACATTCTCACCTTCACTTTTGAAGTCCCCAAAGAAAGATCTTAGCAACTCCTATGGAATGCCAAATGGTTAAGAATCAGTTACACTTATCTGTGAGGGTAATTTGAAAGGTGTGGTGTGTGTGTCGTGTTAGTCATGTTTGTATCTACACTACCCACTCTTTCCAAAATTGATAAAAGCCCTCCCCTTTACCTTACCTCTCCCAAAAGGTATAAAATTATCCCATAAAAATAGAAAATTATACACTAAGGCAACATAATGGCTTAGTCATTCAGTTTATACTATTTTTAATACACACATAAAGTACTCTGTTCAGTTTATGACATTTAGATCTTACTTTGCTTGAACAGTACCATGATATTACCTTTATATTAGTACTATTTTCTATTAGTTTCATTCCATGTTTAGAGAACACTCTTTATCTCTGATTCTCTTAAATAGGTCTCAATCTTGTAGTCATATCTGGTTTTGTAACTACTTAAATTGTAAAATAGTTTAAGAATTCGAGAACAGATGTAGAATTGAAGGGGATTTGGTGTCGGAAAACTAATGGGGAAGTAACACCGAAAACAACTTAGAATCCAATGGTCATGACTCTGCTAGTTAACACCGAATGTTAATGTCCCTGGGGAATATAGCACTTTATATCCTTAACATTATATTTACCTTCTTCTTCTCCTGTTGCAGGATCCACTAAAAATAAGGGTTTTGGGCGGATTACCTATTGTACTCAGTAAGGCCCCACATATTTTTAAAAAAATTTATGCATTGCTTTCTTCAGAGGAGATTTCTGAACATGCTGTTTTACTAGAACTAGGTCATCGACCTTATACTGAGGTTTGCTAGCCTCCTCATTATATTTACTTACTCATTGTTGTGCCCTCTTATCTAAGTTCTTAGCATCTATCATTTGATTCAGTTGGTAAACAGTAGTAGGTTGTTCTGGCCAAGTAAAGCATTTAATAAAAGGTTCACCTCCAAAGGGTTTACTGATTACTTCCAAGGGGGTTAGTCCAGTTGATAAACAAAATTTCATTGCCCACGACATGTGTTCTTTATGGCAGTATGAGCGCATAACTTCCCAATTTCTTTCATAACCCTTTCACATGGATTATGAGATGGATTATAGTTGGAGATTAATATTTGATGAATATTTTCCCAAGCTATAAATTTTTTAAACTTGTTACTAGTGAACTGTGGTCCATTGTCGGAAAGGAACTGCTTCAGTTTTCCTATCTCGAGAAAGTATTGTTGCAGACAATGTATTACCTTTAGTGGTTTTGCTTTCTTAATGGTGTACATCTTAACATACTTCAACCAACATTCTATGATATACTTATATGGATAGGGCGTCTGTTCTTTTGGACATGTCTAAAAGAACAGACACCACCTGCAGCCATCTAGAACAAAATTAGAATTATGTATTAATACCTTCAGCTGCTGACGGGCGGTGATATATATCAATGGGGACAGGTGAAAATGTTTGCCCCGACTGGGACTCAAACCTGGGATCTCCTGCTGACATGGCAGATGCTCTATCCATCTGAGCCACTGAGGGCACAGAGGAAAGTGCAACTGCAGGGACTGTGTCATGCATGCCTCCCACGAGACCCCCATTCTCATTTTATATGTACACACACTACATTCATAGTGTCCCTACCCAACACACTCCTTACTCGTGCAAGACATTCTTTCCAAGTCCTGTAAAGGTTCGGGTAATATGTGTACTTCTGCACAGAAGACGAAGATCATGGTCAGTACTGCCAGAATTATATATTTATATGGATATGGTGTCTGTTCTTTTGGACATGTCTGATGGCTATAGGTCATCAATGGTACATGTTCTTTCAGACATGTCTGAAAGAACGGACACCATATCCATATAAGTATATAGTTCTGGCAGTACCAGCCATGACCTTCCTCTTCTGTGCGGATGCACACATATTACCAGAACTCTTAGCGGACTTGGTAAGAATGTCTTGCACGAGTAATGAGTGTGCTGTGTAGGGACACTACAAATGTAGTGTGTGGACATATAAGGTGAGAATGTGGGTCTGGTGGGAGGCATGCGCGAGATAGTCCCTGCAGTCACACTATCCTCTGTGCCCTCAGTGGCTCAAATGGATAGAGTGTCTGCCATGTCAGCAGGAGATCCCGGGTTCGAGTCCCGGTTGGGGCACGCATCTTCACTTTTCCCCATTGATATATATCACCACCCGGCAGCAGCTGTAGGTATTAATATATAATTATAAACATTCTATGAAGACAAAAATGTAAGCCACTCCTCCCTTTCCTTTTGCAATTGGTCCAAAGAAATCTGCAGCTGTTAGATTGTGTAACGCTTTAGAAATAATTGGATGCATTTTATATTTAATGTGAGTGTTATCTTCTTTTACGTTCTGACAAATTTCACAAGTTTTAATGACTGAGGCTATTCTATGTCCTAGCTCTTTACAGTAGTAGGACTTATTCATATGTGCAATACATTTATTTATACCGAAATGCCCATACCTCTTATGAATGTACCACACTAACTCGTCTTCTACTAAATTTGGTATACATTAACGCCAATGTTGCATTGTGTTACCGTCTCTCCAGAAAAAATTATGTCCTACAATCTTACACCTTCCATCTTGATTAGGTGGTAACCATTTCCTAACAAACATAGCAAATATATCTGTAAAATTGGGATCATGATGGATGTTATCTGTTATTTTCTGAGCCATTTCTTGTACCTTGTTATGTGGGTATTCTAATGTTAAAAAATTAATCACAAAAATTACACCAGGTCCTTTTGTAAACTTTAGTTCATTCATGCCTACTGGTAGCTGAGACAAAGCGTCAGGTACAATATTCTCCAAACCTTTTATATACTGGATTTTAATGTCATATTCCTGAAGAAACAACATCCACTGCATCAATCTACTATGTAGTAATTGACTATTCATGAAAAATGACAGAGCTTGGTGATCTGTATGAACATATATTTTGGACCCCCTTATCAGTGTTTGGAATTTTTGTATACCCCATACCATCACTAATAATTCTTTTCCTGTGGATAATTCAATTCATGTTTGTTGAGACTGTGGCTAGCAGAAGCTATTGACCTATGGTCTATACTTTCCAAACCCCATTTGCATTGGAAAAGTTCTGCGACTATACCACAATCTGAGGCATAGGTTGAAATCTTAAGTGGTTCACCCATCACCAGATAGTGCTTGTCTGAGGTCCTCTTCAACTTCTTTTATCCATTTTGTTTTTCCCCTGCCTGAGTTGATGACTTTAAGAATTCGCTTTGAAATTCTGTTTTCATTCATCCTGTGGATATGTCCGTAGAACTGCATTCTTCTTTTCCTTACTGCAACCATAATTATGTCTGTGTATTTATATAATTCTGATGTTGGTCTCTCCTTCCAGATTCCTTGCTCTTGTATTGGGCCAAAAATTTTCCTGAGAATTTTCCTTTCTTGTTTCTCTATTTCTTTGATTTTAGTTTGCCCACTTATTTGTGTTGTTTCAGATGCATACAGTGCCTCCGGAAGTACGACAGTGTTGTAGTGCCTCAATTTTGCATTAATGGACATGGACTTTTTGTTATAATAGTTCCACGTGACTTTATATGCTTTCTGTATTTTTTTTATTCTTTCCTCATTGGCCTTTAGGTTGATCCCTGATGGCTGGATGATTTCTCCCAGGTACTTAAAATGTGGTACTTGTACAATTTTCCCATGGGTTGTCACAATAGGCAATTTGTCTTGTGGCACTCTTTCTATGTACTGGGTTTTCTCATATGAAATTTGCAGGTCAGTTCTTTGTGCAATTTTGTGTAACTTCTCTATGGTGTTAGTGGCTTCTTTTCTATTATTTGTGAGGATTGCAAGGTCATCTGCAAAAGCTAAACACTTCACATTGAATCTATTATCTTTTCTAATGCCAATTTGCATTCCTTTGACTTCTTTTTCCCATGTCCTCATAATTTTTCAAGAATGATATTAAAGAGTAATGGTGAAAGTCCATCACCCTGTTGCACTCCAGTTTGGATTTCAAATGGTTCAGAGATATCCCCCATAAATTTGACCTTGGAGACTGTGTCAGTTAATGTTTCCTGAATGATTGCTCTTGTCTTTCTGTCAATGCTGAATTCTTCCAGCGTGTTGCAGAACACTACTCTGTCTATTGAGTCATAGGCCTTTTTAAAATCTACAAAAGTGACCACTGTGTTTCGGGTGTTTCTCATCTGGAGAATCATTTTCAGATTCCAGATCTGTTCTACGCAGGATCATCCCTTGCGAAAACCAGCCTGGTATTCTCCTATTTGTGGGTCAGCTTGTTCTTCTAATCTATTCATGAGAACTTTTGATAGGATTTTATATGTGACCAGCATGAGTGAGATACCCCTGTAATTATTTGGTTCAATTTTGTCCCCTTTTTTGTGGAGTGGATGTATGAGTGTGCATTTCCATTCAGAAGGGATCTGTTCTGTTTCCCAAATGCTTACTATGATTTTGTGGATTTTTCCCATTAATCTTTCATCATTTAACTTCCATAGATCTGCAATAATTCCATCCTCCCTTGGGGCTCTCTTGTTTTTCAGTGTCTTGATAATTTCTGCTATTTCGTTGACGGTTGGTGGTTTAGCATCGGGATTTGGTGTAGATGTCTGCTAGTGAATATCCCCTGTAGGTCTTTCACAGTTGAGAAGTTTGTTGAAATAGTCTGCCAGGATTTGGCAGTTGTTCTTCGTGTTAGTTTCTAGTGAACCATATGGTTTCTTGAAGCAAAGAATGGGTGGCTGGTATCCTGCAATACGTTCTTTAAAAGTCTTATAAAAATTCCTGGTGTTGCTCTTCTTAAAGTCTTGTTCTATCTCATCTAGTCACTGTTTGTCATAATTTCTTTTTTCCCTCTGAATTGTTTTTGATGTTTGTTTTTGGATTACTAGAAATTGTTGCCATTTTTCTGATGTTTTGCAACTATTGAAGTTTTTCCAGGCATTGGTCCTTTCTTCTATTGCTTGGTCACAAATTATATTCCACCACCTGTGTTTTCTCCTTCTCGGGGGTTGACACAATTTCATCGCTGATTTGAGGATTATTATTATTATTTCTTTACTTTCTCAGACGTTAAGTCTGGTTAAAAATGGGACGTGACATGGACCTTGATCAAGCGTCACTTCCTTTTAACTGTAAGGTATATGTTATATTGCATTTAGGAACTTTCGGCTAATAGAACATGTATCAATAATTACGGATTTCTGTAATTGTATATATAAGTTTGGATGTAGCTGTATTGTATTTATGTACTGGTGGATATTGTGTGGTATGACTCCTGTAGTTGAAAGTATAATTGGTATAATGTCAACTTTATTCTGATGCCACATGTCCTTGACTTCCTCAGCCAGTTGGATGTATTTTTCAATTTTTTCTCCTGTTTTCTTCTGTATATTTGTTGTATTGGGTATGGATATTTCGATTAGTTGTGTTAATTTCTTATTTTTATTGGTGAGTATGATGTCAGGTTTGTTATGTGGTGTTGTTTTATCTGTTGTAATGGTTCTGTTCCAGTATAATTTGTATTCATCATTCTCCAGTACATTTTGTGGTGCATACTTGTATGTGGGAACGTGTTGCTTTATAAGTTTATGTTGTAAGGCAAGTTGTTGATGTATTATTTTTGCTACATTGTCATGTCTTCTGGGGTATTCTGCCGGCCGAAGTGACCGTGCGGTTAAAGGCGCTGCAGTCTGGAACCGCAAGACCGCTACGGTCGCAGGTTCGAATCCTGCCTCGGGCATGGATGTTTGTGATGTCCTTAGGTTAGTTAGGTTTAACTAGTTCTAAGTTCTAGGGGACTAATAACCTCAGCAGTTGAGTCCCATAGTGCTCAGAGCCATTTGAACCATTTTGGGGTATTCTGTATTTGCTAGTATTGTACATCCACTTGTGATGTGATCTACTGTATCTATTTGTTGTTTGCAAAGTCTGCATTTATCTGTTGTGGTATTGGGATCTTTAATAATATGCTTGCTGTAATATCTGGTGTTTATTGTTTGATCCTGTATTGCAATCATGAATCCTTCCACCTCACTGTATATATTGCCTTTTCTTAGCCATGTGTTGGATGCGTCTTGATCGATGTGTGGCTGTGTTAGATGATACGGGTGCTTGCCATGTAGTGTTTTCTTTTTCCAATTTACTTTCTTCGTATCTGTTGATGTTACGTGATCTAAAGGGTTGTAAAGGTGGTTATGAAATTGCAGTGGTGTAGCCGATGTATTTATATGAGTGATTGCTTTGTGTATTTTGCTAGTTTCTGCTCGTTCTAGAAAGAATTTTCTTAAATTGTCTACCTGTCCATAATGTAGGTTTTTTATGTCGATGAATCCCCTTCCTCCTTCCTTTCTGCTTAATGTGAATCTTTCTGTTGCTGAATATATGTGATGCATTCTATATTTGTGGCATTGTGAACGTGTAAGTGTATTGAGTGCTTCTAGGTCTGTGTTACTCCATTTCACTACTCCAAATGAGTAGGTCAATATAGGTATAGCGTAAGTATTTATAGCTTTTGTCTTGTTTCTTGCTGTCAATTCTGTTTTCAGTATTTTTGTTAGCCTTTGTCTATATTTTTCTTTTAGTTCTTCTTTAATATTTGTATTATCTATTCCTATTTTTTGTCTGTATCCTAGATATTTATAGGCATCTGTTTTTTCCATCGCTTCTATGGAGTCACTGTGGTTATTCAATATGTAATCTTCTTGTTTAGTGTGTTTTCCCTTGACTATGCTATTTTTCTTACATTTGTCTGTTCCAAAAGCCATATTTATATCATTGCTGAATACTTCTGTTATCTTTAGTAATTGGTTGAGTTGTTGATTGGTTGCTGCCAGTAGTTTTAGATCATCCATGTATAGCAAATGTGTGATTTTGTGTGGGTATGTTCCAGTAATATTATATCCATAATTTGTATTATTTAGCATGTTGGATAGTGGGTTCAGAGCAAGACAGAACCAGAAAGGACTTAATGAGTCTCCTTGGTATATTCCACGCTTAATCTGTATTGGCTGTGATGTGATGTTATCTGAATTTGTTTGAATATTAAGTGTGGTTTTCCAGTTTTTCATTACTATGTTTAGAAACTGTATTAATTTAGGATCTACTTTGTATATTTCCAATATCTGTAGTAACCATGAGTGGGGTACACTATCAAAGGCTTTTTGGTAATCAATGTATGCGTAGTGTAGCGACCTTTGTTTAGTTTTAGCTTGATATGTCACCTCTGTATCTATTATCAGTTGCTCTTTACATCCTCGTGCTCCTGTGCAGCAGCCTTTTTGTTCTTCATTTATAATTTTGTTCTGTGTTGTATGTGTCATTAATTTCTGTGTAATGACTGAAGTTAATATTTTGTAGATTGTTGGTAGGCATGTAATGGGGCGATATTTAGCTGGGTTTGCTGTGTCTGCTTGATCTTTAGGTTTCAGATAGGTTATTCCATGTGCAAGTGTATCAGGGAATGTGTATGGGTCTGCAATGTAACTGTTAAATAATTTAGTTAGATGTGAATGTGTTGAGGTGAACTTGTTTAGCCAGTAATTTGCTATTTTATCATTTCCAGGGGCTTTCCAATTGTGTGTAGAATTAATTGCTTGGGTGACTTCATGTTGCAAAATTATCACTTCAGGCATTTGTGGTATCATCTTGTATGTGTCTGTTTCTGCTTGTATCCACCATGCATGCCTGTTATGTTGTACCGGGTTTGACCATATGTTGCTCCAGAAGTGTTCCATGTCTGTTATGTTTGGTGGATTGTCTATTTTAATGTGTATGTTATCTATTGTTTGGTAAAATCTCTTTTGGTTTGTGTTGAATGTTTGGTTTTGTTTCCTTCTATTTTCACTTTTTTTGTATCTTCTAAGTCGTTTGGCCAATGCTTGTAATTTCTGCTTCTTTTCATCTAATTGCTCTATTGCTTCTTGTTGTGAGATTTTACCTAACCTTTTTCGTTTTTTGTCTGATATTTCATTTCTTATAAATTGTGTTAGCTGTCTGATGTCTTTTCTCAGTTTTTCTATTCTGATCTGTAGCCTGTGTTGCCATGCTGGTTTTGTGGGTTTCTTCTGTGTGTTGGTTTGTTCTGATCTCTGCCTAGTGTGTATATTTAGTGTAGTGAGTGCTCCTATATAAACCAGTAGTTGTAACTCTTCCATAGTTGTGTTTTCATTTATTTTGTTGTGTATGATTGTGTTGATAGATTTTATTGTTGTTTCGACTTGTGGGTTATTTGGCAGTCTATGCAAAAATGGTCTGATGTCTGTATTTGTGTCTTTGTATTCTATATATGTCAGCTGAAATTTCTCTTCTATATCTGACACGTGTGTCTCTTCGTGTTCTATTTGTGCTTGTTCTGGTGGCTGTCTTAAGATTTCGTTTTCCTCTGATTGTTTAATTGATGCGTGTTGGTCTTTGTTTGTTTGCTCTGGGATGTTTGAGTCCATTACTGTATTTTCTTCTTCTTCTGATTGCACATTATTTTGTTCCAGTATTTGTTGTACTTGTTGTTTGATGTTTTCTAATTCTGACTTGGGTATCCTGTTATTTTTTATTATTACACGGATCTGATCAGCTAGTCGTTGTTCTGTTCAAAATTTTAATTCCGGGTATCTGGTAATAAATGTTGTGTATACTTGTTATCTGTATCCAGTTGTGTTGGTTCCTAGGTTTGTTGCTTGGTAATAACAGAACATGAGGTGTCGATTAACTTCATCTGACCATCTCATCCTCTGTCTTTGGTTTCCTTCTAGGGTGGTTGCAGGAAGCATATCCTGCAAAACACCTCTATTTGGATTTAAATCATTTTCCAGTTGGCTAGCAGTGTCGTTACCATTGTGGGCGGGCATAGGGTTCAAGTGTCGTCCCCGACCATGACGGCGCTTGTCCGAGGCTTCTTTAGTTCTGTCCTGAACCAACTAATCACACTAAAAGGGGGGTTAGCCCTATTAGTGGTTTGTTCTTTTCGTCGCCTTTTACGACTGGCAGAACATACCGGAGGCCTATTCTTTTCCCGGGCCTCCACGGGGATTATTATTATCATCTTTCCTTTCTCAGACCTTAGGTCTGGTTCAGAATGAAATTGACGCGGACCTTGATCAAGCGTCACTTCCTTTTAACTGTACGGTATATGTTACATTGCGTTTAGGAACTTTCGGGTAATTGAACATGTATCAATAATTACGGATTTCTGAAGTTGTATATATAAGTTTGGATGTAGCTGTATTGCATTGATGTACTGGTGGATATTGCGTGGTATGACTCCTGTAGTTGAAAGTATCATTGGTATAATGTCAACTTTATCCTGATGCCACATGTCCTTGACTTCCTCAGCCAGTTGGATGTATTTTTCAATTTTTTCTCCTGTTTTCTTCTGTATATTTGCTGTATTGGGTATGGATATTTCAATTAGTTGTGTTAATTTCTTCTTTTTATTGGTGAGTATGATGTCAGGTTTGTTATGTGGCGTTGTTTTATCTGTTATAATGGTTCTGTTCCAGTATAATTTGTATTCATCATTCTCCAGTACATTTTGTGGTGTATACTTGTATGTAGGAACGTGTTGTTTTAAAAGTTTATGTTGTAAAGCAAGCTGTTGATGTATTATTTTTGCGACATTGTCATGTCTTCTGGGGTATTCTGTATTTGCTAGTATTGTACATCCACTTGTGTTGTGATCTACAGTTTCTATTTGTTGTTTACAAAGTCTGCATTTATCCGTTGTGGTATTGGGATCTTTAATAATATGCTTGCTGTAATACCTAGTGTTTATTGTTTGATCCTGTATTGCAATCATGAATCCTTCTGTCTCACTGTATATATTGCCTTTTCTTAGCCATGTGTTAGATGCATCTTGATCGATGTGTGGCTGTGTTAGATGATACAGGTGCTTGCCATGTAGTGTTTTCTTTTTCCAATTTACTTTCTTCATGTCTGTTGATGTTATGTGATCTAAAGGGTTGTAGAAGTGGTTATGAAATTGCAGTGGTGTAGCCGATGTATTTATATGAGTGATTGCCTTGTGTATTTTGCTAGTTTCTGCTCGTTCTAGAAAGAATTTTCTTAAATTGTCTACCTGTCCATAATGTAGGTTTTTATGTCGATAAATCCCCTTCCTCCTTCCTTTCTGCTTAATGTGAATCTTTCTGTTGCTGAATGTATGTGATGTAGTCTATATTTGTGGCATTGTGATCGTGTAAGTGTATTGAGTGCTTCTAGGTCTGTGTTACTCCATTTCACTACTCCAAATGAGTAGGTCAATATAGGTATAGCATAGGTATTTATAGCTTTTGTCTTGTTTCTTGCTGTCAATTCTGTTTTCAGTATTTTTGTTAGCCTTTGTCTATATTTTTCTTTTAGTTCTTCTTTGATATTTGTATTATCTATTCCTATTTTTTGTCTGTATCCCAGATATTTATAGGCATTCATTTTTTCCATCGCTTCTATGCAGCCGCTGTGGTTATCCAATATGTAATCTTCTTGTTTAGTATGTTTTCCCTTGACTATGCTATTTTACTTACATTTGTCTGTTCCAAAAGCCATATTTATATCATTGCTGAATCCTTCTGTTATCTTTAGTAATTGGTTGAGTTGTTGATTGGTTGCTGCCAGTAGTTTTAAATCATCCATGTATAGCAAATGTGTGATTTTGTGTGGGTATGTTCCAGTAATATTGTATCCATAATTTGTATTATTTAGCATGTTGGATAGTGGGTTCAGAGCAAGGCAGAACCAGAAAGGACTTAATGAGTCTCATTGGTATATTCCACGCTTAATCTGTATTGGCTGTGATGTGATATTATTTGAATTTGTTTGGATATTAAGTGTGGTTTTCCAATTTTTCATTACTATGTTTAGGAACTGTATCAATCTAGGATCTACTTTGTATATTTCCAATATTTGTAGTAACCTTGGGTGGGGTACACTATCAAAAGCTTTTTGGTAATCAATGTATGCGTAGTGTAGCGACCTTTGTTTAGTTTTAGCTTGATATGTCACCTCTGCATCTATTATCAGTTGCTCTTTACATCCTCGTGCTCCTTTGCAACAGCCTTTTTGTTCTTCATTTATAATTTTGTTTTGTGTTGTATGTGTCATTAATTTCTGTTTAATGACTGAAGTTAATATTTTGTATATTGTCGGTAGGCATGTTATGGGGCGATATTTAGCTGGGTTCACTGTGTCTGCTTGATCTTAAGGTTTCAGATATGTTATTCCGTGTGTAAGTGTATCAGGGAATGTGTATGGGTCTGCAATGTAACTGTTAAATAATTTAGTTAGATGTGAATGTGTTGAGGTGAACTTCTTTAACCAGAAATTTGCTATTTTGTCATTTCCAGGGGCTTTCCAATTGTGAGTAGAATTAATTGCTTGGGTGACTTCATGTTGCAAAATTATCACTTCAGGCATTTGTGGTATCATCTTGTATGTGTCTGTTTCTGCTTGTATCCACCGTGCATGCCTGTTATGTTGTACCGGGTTTGACCATATGTTGCTCCAGAAGTGTTCCATGTCTGTTATGTTTGGTGGATTGTTTATTTTAATGTGTGTGTTATCTATTGTCTGGTAAAATTTCTTTTGGTTTGTGTTGAATGTTTGGTTTTGTTTCCTTCTATTTTCACTTTTTTGTATCTTCTGAGTCGTTTGGCTAATGCTTGTAATTTCTGCTTCTTTTCGTCTAATTGCTCTGTCGCTTCTTGTTGTGAGATTTTACCTAACTTTTTTCGTTTTTTTTCCGAGATTTCATTTCTTATAAATTGTGTTAGCTGTCCGATGTCTTTTCTCAGTTTTTCTATTTTGATCTGTAGCCTGTGTTGCCATGCTGGTTTTGTGGGTTTCTTCTGTGTGTTGGGTGGTTCTGATCTCTGCCTAGTGTGTATATTTAGTGTAGTGAGTGCTCCTATATAAACCAGTAGTTGTAACTCTTCCATAGTTGTGTTTTCATTTATTTTGTTGTGTATGATTGTGTTGATTATTATTATCATTATTATTATTATCATTATCATTATTATCATTATTATTATTATTATTATTATTATTATTCATTTTGTAGTTCTAATTCTCATTTTGATGCACATTCTCATTTCAGTTCTTATTGATGCCATCAAGTGCATCTTCAAAGGATAACAGTTCTTCTACCGTTTTCCTCCTGCTATATAATATGTCTTCCCTAGTGTAAGTGGGTAATTGGCTTATCAAAATTTTTACCAATCCCTCTTCCTCCATGGGTTTATCTAAATATTTTGCCCTTGTTAAATGCCAGTCAAAATATTTTCTCATCGTACCTCATGTACTGTTATAATACTTTGGATCCCACAAATCAGATATTAACTTTCCTTGGGCACATGTTGACCAATACTTCTCCTTAAACTTTTTCTGAAAGTCTGCCCAAGATGAGAAATTCTTTATATTCACTGTGCCCCACTCAGATGTCTCTTCTAGAAGGTAACCTACAGTGAATTCTATGTTTTTTGCCTCTTCCCAGTTATTTGGCAAGGCTTGATTAAATCATTTAAAGAAATGAGTTGGGTGTACGTCTTCATCTGGTTTAAATTTGGGAAATTGTCTGTAAAGTCCAGAATTTGCTCCCCATTACAAGTCTGTCACCACCTTTCTAGTCAACACTACATTCAGTGAAGCCACCCTTTTCTCTACTTTATCCGGGATAAGTTTAAACTCTTTCCACAAATCATCCAAGCCTCTCTTAGTATCATTAAGTTTTGAAGCTAAACAGGATGGAACATTGTCTGGGTTTAGCCTCTCAGCAGCTTTTCAGTTGATTAATTCCTCTACCTGTTCCTCCCGACTGCTTATATTTATGGTGTCTCAGTTTGCTAGCTTTTCTTTAAAATTTCTCTCCACGTCATCAATTCGAGTGTTGACACCTGCAATTTGCAATTGGACAATAGGGATCAGCATATTCTGTCTTTCTATGCTATTGTTTAAGGTAAGTAGTCTTTGTTTCACTGCAGCGAATGTGACATTACACAGACTCTGAAATGGCCGTAATTTTTCATTAAATTCAGACTCTATATTGTTACACTTGTCTTCAATATCAAATTGCAATTTCTGGGCCAACTTCTGAAATTGAACATCCTGCATTTGGCTAAAATCCATAAACATTTGATTTATTTTACTTAATACATTCTTTACCCTCCCAGGGGACACCGCCTTATAGTAGGCACCTTCAGTGCCGGGCGGGAGGGTTTGCGTGCTTCAGTGAAGTCGAGAGCTATGCCGGCAGTAGCATAGCTACTGGCAGGGTCTCCCAAGCCAGACTGGTCTCGACAGAGGAGCCAGACAAAGTGTGTCCCACAACATAGGGCAGGGAGGGCTCTAGAGGCGTAGTGAAGCCAGCTTCCCTAGAGGAGTAAACCTCATACAAATCCTGGTCCTCCAGGTTGGGGGTTGGGCATGGGGCTAATAACCCCATACTGTAAAAAAAGAATATTAATGAAATTCAACAGAAGCCTCGGAAGCTGGATGGAAAGCATGTATCACGACCCCGGCAAAGGAAATGGATAAAGGATCTAACAGTAGCATCATGGAATGTGAGGACAATGCTTCAGCCTGGAAAAATGAAAGAAATAGCCAATGAAGTTTTAAAATTCAAATATGATATTGTAGGGCTACAGGAAATAAGATGGCAGGGGAATGGGCAGATAGATAAACCTGAGTACTCATTGGTATATAGTGGACCAGAAGAAAGAACAGGCCAACTTGGAACAGGGTTTATAATAACTAGGGAAGCTAGGAAAAGCCGTCTAGAATTTGAACCCATAAATGAAAGGATGTGCAGACTCAGACTAAAAGGTAAATTTAGGAATATATCAATAGTTAATGCACATGCACCAACAGAAGAAAAAGAGGATATAATTAAAGAACAGTTCTACGAAGACTTGGAAAAGGTATGCTGTGCAGTACCTAAATATGACCTGATGCTAGTAATAGGAGATTTTAATGCAAAAATAGGGAGGAATGAACATCCGTATGGAGTTTCTGGAAAATATTCACTACATGAAGAAAACAATGAGAATGGAGACTTACTATGCCAATTCGCAGCAAGGAATAATATGATTATTAAAAGTACCTGCTTTCCACATAAAAGGATCCATCTGGATACTTGGAAGTCTGCAGCCAATGGAGTAGTCAATCAGATTGACCATATTTTAGTGATTGCATGCCACTCCATGTCAGTTATGGATGTACGGAGCTGCAGAGGACCAAACTGTGATTCAGACCACTTTTTGATAAAATCAGTCTTGAGAGAGAAACTGTCACTAACAAAGGGCAACAGAATGGGAAAGATGATGAAATGGAATACAGACAAACTGAACATCCCTGATGAAGTAAAAAAATACCAAGTAACACTAAGCAGAAAGTTGAGCAACGAAGAGACCACAGTAGGAGTAGATGAAAGGTGGAACAGGTTTGAAAAAGCCATTAAGGATGCTGCAGAGGAAATAATAGGCATAAGAAGGAACAGAAGAACCCAGGAGTGGTTTGATGAAGATTGCAGGTCAGCAATAGAGCAAAAGAACAGGGCAAGAACAAAAGTGCTACAGAGAGAAACCAGAAATAATGTGGAACAATATAGAGAATTAAGGAGAAGAGCTAACAGACTGTGCAAGAGAAAGAAAAGAGAGTGGAATAAAAAGAACTTTCAAGAACTGAAGAACTAAAGGAACAGAGTGAAATAAGAAAGTTCTATCATGCCATAGGCAAAATGAAGAATAGATTCCAACCAAAAACAACGGCCTGTTCCAGTAAAGATGGGAAAATGATAAGGGAGGAAGAACAGATAGTGGGAAGATGGGCAAAGTATTTCAAAGATACACTAAGCACCAGCCTAGAAGATGAAGAGACAGCTGCACAGGCGGGAAGAGTGGAGCTGGAAGTAGACAATGAAACCAATGAGGCAAGAAAGCCAACACTACAAGAGGTCTCCCAGGCTGTGCACAAGTCAAAAAACAATCGAGCCCCTGGGGAAGACAGCATAATTGCTGAATTAATAAAAACTGGTGGTGAGGCTGTAATAAAGGAACTGCACACATTAATATCAGATATATGGAAAACAGAAACTATGCCGGATAATTGGAAAATTGGAATAATAGTCCCCATTTATAAGAAAGGGGACAGAACAGCATGTGAAAACTATAGAGGTGTAACACTCCTAAGTACAGCTTATAAGATCTTCACAAGTATATTAAACGAAAGGATACAGAAGTGTGCAGAAGGCATACTAGGGGAATATCAGTGTGGCTTTCGACCAGGCAGAGGAACAATGGATCAAATATTTGTGATAAGGCAAATGATGGAAAAGTTCTATGAATATGATATAGATCTGCATTTCTTATTCATCGATTTCAAACAAGCCTTTGACAGCATAAATAGGCAAGAACTATACAGAGTACTGAAAGAAGTTGGTATATGTGCTAAATTAATAAGACTAATCAGAATGACAATGACAGAGACAAGAGCAAAAGTAAAGGTCCTTAGCAGAACAAGTGATAGCTTTGACTTTAATAAAGGTGTGAAACAAGGGGATAGTCTCTCCACTGTCCTATTCAACATAGCCCTGCATAGTGCAGTAAATAAAATCAACAAAAGAGGCACCATATTTATGAAAACTGACCAGATATGTGCATACGCTGATGACATTGCTATAGTAGGAAGAAATACCAATACACTCCTAGAAACATACCGGGCAATGGAAACCGAAGCCTTAAAAATTGGCCTCATAGTAAATGAAAACAAAACAAAATATATGGTAATGTCACAATCTGAGGCCAGAAGAACCCCTAAAAACCTAAACATCAATGGGAAATGCTTCAATGGAGTGTCCTCCTTTAACTACTTGGGAGCCCTAATAACAAATGATAACAGTATTGGAAAGGCCATAAGGAAAAGAATACAAGCAGGAAACAGAGCTTACTTTGCAAATATGCAGCTTTTCAAAAATAGCCTTGTTACAAGAAAAACTAAACTGCTAATATATAATTCCCTAGTCCGCCCAGTTATCACATATGGCTCAGAGGTATGGACATTGACAGAACACGATAAAAATGCTCTAAGAAGCATTGAGCAGAAAATACTATGCAAAATCTATGGGCCAATAAGGGAGGAAGAAGGCTGGAAAATACGCTACAATGCCGAATTACAAGAGTTAATACAAGGCAGGCACATAGTAAAATTTGTGAAATCTCAGCGAATACGATGGCTAGGACACTTGGAGAGAATGGCAGAAGATAGAATTCCAAAGAAAATGATGAAAGGTATGATCCATTCAGTTAGGAGAAAAAGGAGACCTAGAAGAAGACGGATCGATGAGGTAATAACGGATATCAGCAATATGGGAGTCCGGGGGTGGAAAAGAGCAGCAAATAACTGAGAAGTGTGGAGGGAGATTGTTGAAGAAGCCAAGGCTCACCAAGGACTGTAGAGCTACTGAAGAAGAAGAAGAAGAAGAAGAAGAAGAAGAAGAATACATTCTTTAAATCTAATCATAAATTTTCCACTTATCATTTAATATATCAAACTTAGCATTTACGGCATCACCCTGTGCTACTAAATTTTCACTTAGAGTAGCTGTATCAGCCTTCTGTTCTTGTCGCTGGTTATCTAATTTAAGGCTTAGTGCTTTAATTAAGTTTTCTATCTCAGTCCAGACTGGCATTTCCTTTGTTACAGGCATTGCCATGGCTGGCTTTAAAGTTTGTTGCTGCTCTTGATCCATAATTTTATGGATCTTGGATATAGTGATCGTCTAAAGAAAATTCACCACTGAATACAATAACTATAATAACAGTTTATCATGCAATTGTCCCCTCAACTTTACCAAAAAATTAGTGGTTTTTGCTCACCCAGTGTAAAGTTTTAGGCTGCATCAGTGAGCAGGTGTAGAATCGGCACCGGTGAATAGCACAGGCGCCGTCAGCATAGAACAGTGGTTATGGCATCGGCGCTGGTGAGCGGACACAAAATCAGCAATGGTGAACAGCGGCCAGTGACTGGTTACTGCATCTGTGTTGGCTCGTACTGCATCAGTGTTGGCTAGTTACTGTGTCAGCATCGTCTGGTTACTGCATCGACGTCGGTGAGTGGTTACTGCGTCTGCGTCGGCTGGGTTGACGTATGTGTAAGGACTGTTTACTTCCCCACAGCAAATCTTCTAAGTCGAACTGTTCTCTGTGTTTTCCTTTGTTCAATGCTTATTGACATTTTCACCCTTTTTTATTTTAGGCAGAATCCAATTCTGGGTAACAGTTTCTTTGTCTTGTTACTCTCAGTTGCTATGGCAACTCAATATCTGCTTATCTCGATTTCTGTCATAAAATTTCCGCTTTCTTTGGGTCCTGTCAGTTGGGTCGCCATGTTCTGGTGGTTTTTTGGATGACAAGAGACAATGCTGTGTTAGGTTTCATGATTCACACGTCTCTTTCAGTTGACTTACACATTGTGCGTGCAGCCAATCCTCTTCTTTGGGTTACCAGCTACATTACTCTCACCGTTTAATTTATCTCCAAAGTTTGTATCAGCTTGAAGGGAATATTATTAACTAGCTCTATATTCTTGAAATAAATTATGTACTCATAGGATCTTGTCAGTTCAACAACAATATATATTCAACTCTCGTCCCAAAGTTAAATTATTGTGCACAAACTCCTGGAAGCCAACTGGTTCCAAGATAAATGTCAGAATCTACCAAACACTCATACATTTACATAAGTGCTGCCTCATGCAGAGCCAAAACATAAAGTAAAGATCTTTATATAATATGCACTTCATATGCGCCTGTAACAATCATCATGACACCACAAACCAAGAAACATTATCCAAACACCCTTTGACTTTTTGGTATAACTTCCAAGGTGCTGCTGGTAACCACTTGTTGGGGCTTCTTGTCTGAAGCAGCTCCTGCCTCCTTGTGACAGCCATCCTTCCTGCACACACAGACAGGTGTGGCACAGTAAAAGGCTCTCTCACACTCGTCATTAAAATATTGGGTGTTCGAGACAGTGGAGAGCCAAGTGTTTCTAGAATTTACCCTGAAATTCTCAAAGCTCTACAAAGTTCTGACAACCAGTTTTATAAATGAGCCTGTTTATCAGCCATAAGACAGGCAGGCTGAGCCCTGCAATCTTGGCAATGTTGCAGAAAGGTAGTGCAACTATGAACTGGCCAGAGGGGACTTTCCACACCATCTGACCAGGAAGGTGTTGATCTGTACATGCGCAGAAGCAATATATTGGCACAACAAATGTGCCACTAATCACTACAAATATCCTTTGATTCTGGACAGTTATATGCAGTCTGTCAGAACCATCCACAACAAGAGTGTTATGCAAGTCTCCATCATGTTTAGAGACAGTAAGGGCAGAAAACATAAGTTTTTGTTGGACACTGGGGTGTATGTATTGGTAGCAAGTATGCACTTTGTGGGATAGAGGTGATCAAAGCCAGCTTGTTGTAATTTACATGGACTAGAAGTAGTGATGTGGAGTATTTCGGTTCTGCAAGAGTAAATTCTTGGGTTGGGGCATGGTGTTTTTAGCAATGCATAGAAGACATGCCCCAAATTAGTGAAGGTTTCTGCATGATCTTAGGGTTAGACTTTCTAACAATACATCATGCCAATATTCCAGCCAGGTGAGGCTGCTGCTAGTGAAGTTCTTTCATAATGTGCATCAGTCCTGAGGGGTGATGGGGATGAGGAGGAAGCTGGGATGGGGAGTGTGAGGGATAGCAGGGTAGCACTGGGAAATAGTAAAATGCTGCTTGTGAGAGCATACAGGGATTAGATGGGGAGAGGATAGGTAAGCTAGCCACAGTCAGGAAGATAGAAGCAGGGTGACTGCAGAAAAGGAGAGAATCAAAAAGATTGTTGGTGCATTTGTGGAACAGAAGGCTGTGTAGTGCTGGACTGTGAGCAGGGAAAGGGATAGACGGGGTGAAGAACAGTGACTAATGAAGATTATGGCCAGAAGGGTTATGGGAATGTAGGATGTACTCCATGGAAAGTTCTCACCTTGTAGCTTGGAAAAGCTGGTGTTGATAGTAAAGATCCAGATGGCAGAGACTTTGAAGCAATCAATGAAATGAAAAAAGTTATGTTGCACAGCATGCTCAGCAACTGGGTGGTCCAGCTGTGTCTTGGCTACAGTTTGTCAGTGGCCATTCATGCAAATTGACAGCTTGTTGATTGTCATGCCCATTTATAATGCAGCACAATGATTGCAGCTTAGCTTGTGAATCATATGACTGGTTTGACAAGTAGCTTGTAACACCACATTCAGTTGTGAGCAATTGGTACAGTGCAACTTGTGTCATTGGAGGGAGGTGGTACTTTATGATGTATAAACCGTTTAATGTAATAGTGTCTTTAAATAATGGAATTTTATTACATATGTTTGTTAATGTATGAGAAACTGCAATGTAAAAACTGATTCATACTTACGAATTTTGTGTCGTATAATATAAAAGACATAGTGATTCCCCTCCACTACGGAAGTGGTTTGGCACACAAAGAAAAGGTGGGATGGTTTCTGAAAAGTATGCACAGGGACAGTTTGTGCCCTACCCCCCCCCCCCCCCCCCAACTCTTTTAGGGAAAGGAGAGTTTTTCTAGCTACAGAAATCTGAAGTATTTATATAAAAGCGTCTATATAAAAGGGATGTGTATAGTGGTGGTTTATTGCATTTCTACTGTGTAAAGTTGTGTTGTCCTAACTTGAACTCTGGTCAGGTGTCATTTAGTCTTGTGTTGTTATGAGAACATCCTCTGTGATAAATTAATAAAAGGCTGAAGTAATGATTCTAGTTAACAGGGATAAAAATCTTTTCATTACAGTGATTACTAAACTATACTGTCAATAATTACTACTACTCACTGTGTAGTTCATCTGGTTGTAATAGGTGTTCATAGCACTTTACAAAGAAAGTAATTATGAAAATTCCTTTTTTCAAATGTTTTCACATTATTATGCCTAATTAGGATGGTGACTGTATTTTGTATCATTCACAGGATCTTTGTTACTAATATTTCTTACAAAATTTTAGTCTTTCTATTGTCTGCCAACTTCTACCCTTACGAATTTCATGTTCAATATCCTCTTTCTGTTGGGTAACACACAGTCAAATTCAAAAATCCATCCAGAGGGTAACGCTATACTCTATAGGTTTAAACCAAATTTGGTAATCATTAATTCATGGTAGTATTATAATTTCTGTCTTTTATGATGGGACAGGGATGCTTGTGACTGGACTGTAGTAGGTGATGGTGGTGGTGGGAAGATGTATAGTACAGGTCTTGCATCTAGGTCTATCATAGGTATGTGACTAATGAGGCAAGGGTTTGGTAACAGGGTCTGAATATGGATGGATGAGGATATTCTGTAGATTCAGTGGTTTGGTGACTACCGCAGTGGAAGGGATGGAATGTAAAGTGAGTAGAACATTCATCATTTCAGGGCATGAGAAGAAGTAGACAAGACCCTGGCAGAGAACATGTTTCAGTTGTTCCAGTCCTGTGTGGTACTGTGTCAGAAAGGGAATGATCGTGTGTGGCCAGATGGTGGGACTTTGGATGGTGGTTGATGAATGTGGGATAAGGCATGGGAGATCTGTTTCTGTTCCATTTTGGGAGTGTAATTACAGTCTGTGAAGGCCAAGGTGAGACCTCAGTGTATTTTGAGAGGGACTGTTACAGATGTGACAGCTGTTGGTAGATAGGCTGTACAGAAGAGAGTTCTTGGTGTGGAATGAGTGGCAGCTTTTGAAGTGGAGGTATTGCTAGTGGTTGGTAGGTTCAATATGGATGGAAGGACTGATGTAGTCTTCTTTGAGGCATAGGTCAACATTGAGGAAGGTAGCTCGTTGCATTGAGGAGGACCAGGTGGAGAAAAGGAGGGAGAAGGTGCTGAGGTTCTGGATGATTGCAGACAGGGTGTCCTCATCCTCAATCCAGATCATAAAGATGTCATCAGTGAATCTGGACCAGGTGAGTGGTTATGAAGGATTCCTCTATATGGCCCATGAATAAGATGGCAGAGGATGGTGTCCAGCATGTGCCCCTTGCTGTACCCCACATTTGTTTGTAGTTGTTGCCTTCAAAGGAGAAGTAATTGTTGGTGCGGATATAGTTGGTAATGGTGACCAGGAAGAAGCATGTAGGTTTGGAACCTGTCAGGCATTGTGAAAGGTAGTGTTCAATAAGGCAAGGCCATTGGCATTAGAAATGTTAGTATAAAGGAGGTGGAACCAATAGTGATGAGCAGGGCACCGTATGGTAAGGCAACAGAAAGTGTGGAGAGTCAGTGGAGGAAAGGGTTGGTGTCTTCTATATAGGAAGGTAGGTAATGGGTAATAGGTGGTCTATGGGAGCACAGATTCTCTCAGTGGATGCACAGTAACTGGCCACAATGGGGCATCCTGGATAATTGAGTTTATGGACCTTAGAATGCATGTAGTAGGAGGAATACAGGCAGCAATAGGGGTGAGGAGAGAGATAGACTACACGAATAGGTTCTGGTATGGTCCTATGGATTGGATGAGATGCTAGAGATCCTGCTGGATTTCTGAAATGGGGTCAGTATCACAAGGTTTGTAGGTGGATGAATCAGAGAGCTTGCAGAGTCCTTCCACCAGGTAAACCTTGTACTTCAAAACAACAATGGTAGAGCCTTTATCAGCAGACAGGATTGTTTGAAGATGGGGTCAGCTTTTAGGTGGTGGATTTTAGTTGTTTTTACAGATCTAAAGCTAACTTGTATGTTGAGGGATTTGGGGAATGATGGTGAGGCAACGTTCAAGGTCAAGAAATTCTGGAAAAGTAACAGGGGGTGATTTGGGGGCAGTGGGGATGAATCATGTTTGGCTGGATGAGTGAACTGAGTCAGGCAGGATTCAACATTAAAGTTTTGCTGAATCTGAATAGTAGGGTTGATGTCAAAGAATTGTTTCCACTGTAGGGACTAGAAGAAGGAGAGAAGGTCTTTAACAAGTTCAGTATGATTGAATTTTGGGGTGGGGCAAGGAGGAGAAGGAGAGTAGTGTTTAATGTTTTGTTGGCAACAAGGTTGTTAGCTTGGCTTAAGGAATGATGGAGAAGGAATTTTTCCATGGCCTTTCAAAAGAACCATCCTTGCATTTGCTTGAAGTAATTTAGGGAAATCAGAGAAAATCTATATAAGGATAACTGCATGCAGGTTTGAACCACTGTCCTCCCAAATGTGAGTCCAGTGTGATAATCACTGTGCCACTTCACTCAGTCGAGGGCAAAAGGTGAAGTCTTTGAAAGGGACTGATACTTTTGAGTGACAAAGGGATTTATTGGAAAGGTTCATGACAGTGTTTTGAGTCTGCCTAAATTCTGCATTCTGAATGGTGGTGGAAGGATGCTTGTGAGTGTAGGAAATGTAGTACATCTACATCTACATCTACATTGATACTCCGCAAGCCACCCAACGGTGTGTGGCGGAGGGCACTTTACGTGCCACTGTCATTACCTCCCTTTCCTGTTCCAGTCGCATATGGTTCGCGGGAAGAACGACTGTCTGAAAGCCTCCATGCGTGCTCTAATCTCTCTAATTTTACATTCGTGATCTCCTTGGGAGGTATAAGTAGGGGGAAGCAATATATTCGATACCTCATCCAGAAACGCACCCCCTCGAAACCTGGGCAGCAGGCTACACCGCGATGCAGAGCGCCTCTCTTGCAGAGTCTGCCACTTGAGTTTATTAAACATCTCCGTAACGCTATCACGGTTACCAAATAACCCGGTGACGAAACGCGCCGCTCTTCTTTGGATCTTCTCTATCTCCTCCGTCAGACCGATCTGGTACGGATCCCACACTGATGAGCAATACTCAAGTATAGGTCGAACAAGTGTTTTGTAAGCCACCTCCTTTGTTGATGGACTACATTTTCTAAGCACTCTCCCAATGAATCTCAACCTGGTACCCGCCTTACCAACAATTAATTTTACATGATCATTCCACTTCAAATCGTTCCGCACGCATACTCCCAGATATTTTACAGACGTAACTGCTACCAGTGTTTGTTCCGCTATCATATAATCATACAATAAAGGGTCCTTCTTTCTATGTATTCGCAATACATTACAGTTGTCTATGTTAAGGGTCAGTTGCCACTCCTTGCACCAAGTGCCTATCCGCTGCAGATCTTCCTGCATTTCGCTACAATTTTCTAATGCTGCAACTTCTCTGTATACTACAGCATCATCCGCGAAAAGCCGCATGGAACTTCCGTCACTATCTACTAAGTCATTTATATATATTGTGAAAAGCAATGGTCCCATAACACTCCCCTGTGGCACGCCAGAGGTTACTTTAACGTCTGTAGACGTCTCTCCATTGATAACAACATGCTGTGTTCTGTTTGCTAAAAACTCTTCAATCCAGCCACACAGCTGGTCTGATATTCCGTAGGCTCTTACTTTGTTTATCAGGCGACAGTGCGGAACTGTATCGAATGCCTTCCGGAAGTCAAGAAAAATAGCATCTACCTGGGAGCCTGTATCTAATATTTTCTGGGTCTCATGAACAAATAAGGCGAGTTGGGTCTCACACGATCGCTGTTTCCGGAATCCATGTTAATTCCTACATAGTAGATTCTGGGTTTCCAGAAATGACATGATACGCGAGCAAAAAACATGTTCTAAAATTCTACAAGAGATCGACGTAAGAGATATAGGTCTATAGTTTTGCGCATCTGCTCGACGACCATTCTTGAAGACTGGGACTATCTGTGCTCTTTTCCAATCATTTGGAACCCTCCGTTCCTCTAGAGACTTGCGGTACACGGCTGTTAGAAGGGGGGCAAGTTCTTTCGCGTACTCTGTGTAGAATCGAATTGGTATCCCGTCAGGTCCAGTGGACTTTCCTCTATTGAGTGATTCCAGTTGCTTTTCTATTCCTTGGACACTTATTTCGATGTCAGCCATTTTTTCGTTTGTGCGAGGATTTAGAGAAGGAACTGCAGTGCGGTCTTCCTCTGTGAAACAGCTTTGGAAAAAGGTGTTTAGTATTTCAGCTTTACGTGTGTCATCCTCTGTTTCAATGCCATCATCATCCCGTAGTGTCTGGATATGCTGTTTCGAGCCACTTACTGATTTAACGTAAGACCAGAACTTCCTAGGATTTTCTGTCAAGTCGGTACATAGAATTTTACTTTCGAATTCAATGAACGCTTCACGCATAGCCCTCCTTACGCTAACTTTGACATCGTTTAGCTTCTGTTTGTCTGAGAGGTTTTGGCTGCGTTTAAACTTGGAGTGGAGCTCTCTTTGCTTTCGCAGTAGTTTCCTAACTTTGTTGTTGTACCACGGTGGGTTTTTCCCGTCCCTCACAGTTTTACTCGGCACGTACCTGTCTAAAATGCATTTTACGATTGCCTTGAACTTTTTCCATAAACACTCAATATTGTCAGTGTCGGAACAGAAATTTTCGTTTTGATCTGTTAGGTAATCTGAAATCTGCCTTCTATTACTCTTGCTAAACAGATAAACCTTCCTCCCTTTTTTTATATTCCTATTAACTTCCATATTCAGGGATGCTGCAATGGCCTTATGATCACTGATTCCCTGTACTGTACATACAGAGTTGAAAAGTTCGGGTCTGTTTGTTATCAGTAGGTCCAAGATGTTATCTCCATGAGTCGGATCTCTGTTTAATTGCTCGAGGTAATTTTCGGATAGTGCACTCAGTATAATGTCACTCGATGCTCTGTCCCTACCACCCGTCCTAAACATCTGAGTGTCCCAGTCTATATCTGGTAAATTTAAATCTCCACCTAAGACTATAACATGCTGAGAAAATTTATGTGAAATGTATTCCAAATTTTCTCTCAGTTGTTCCACCACTAATGCTGCTGAGTCGGGAGGTTGGTAAAAGGAGCCAATTATTAACCTAGTTCGGTTGTTTAGTGTAACCTCCACCCATAATAATTCACAGGAACTATCCACTTCTACTTCACTACAGAATAAACTACTACTAACAGCGACGAACACTCCACCACCGGTTGCGTGCAATCTATCCTTTCTAAACACCGTCTGTACCTTTGTAAAAATTTCGGCAGAATTTATCTCTGGCTTAAGCCAGCTTTCTGTACCTATAACGATTTCAGCTTCGGTGCTTTCTATCAGCGCTTGAAGTTCCGGTACTTTACCAACGCAGCTTCGACAGTTGACAATTACAGTTCCGATTGCTGCTTGGTCCCCGCATGGCATGGTTTGTCAGGATGTGGGGTTGTTTTGGAGGCTATCTAGAGGGAAGGATAGTGGTAGTCCAAGGCAGAAGCAGGAGGTGAACAGGCTGGAGAACTTTTTGAGATGGTGTTGTGCATACTGCTCTAGTCCTGGAGGCCAAGTGTTTCAATGTGTGAGTTGGGATCCAGGAATTATGGGATTGCAAAGCAGGAGAATTTTACAGATGGAGATGAGGCATTGCAAGGAGGTTTTATTCTAATTTCCATTATTTTGCAGGACTCAGTTGGTAAGGGCTTAGAACTGTTGGAATCAGAACAGATGGAAGTCATTGTGGAAGGAGGGGTTGCAGCTAGAGGTGGGTAATTTGATTGTGAGCCATTTTGGGTTTGCCAGGAATAATGTATGGGACTAGGAATTCACCATCTAATAGCTGATTCTGATCCTATAATTCTGCCTGCTGGCAAATGCTCCTCCACTGTTGTTTTGAAGTGCAAGTATTACCTATGGAGGGACTCCACCAGCTGTCAGTTTCAACCACCTACCAACCTTGCCACAATGACACAATTCCTGAAATCCAGCAGTCTCTCCAGTCTCTCCTCAAATCCTTCTGCTCAGCCCAGAAACTCTCCTTGGAGTCTATCCCTCTGCTCATCCCTATCACTCCCCACACTTCTACCTACTACATGCCTTCTAAGTCCTTAAACCCAACCACATGGGATGCATCATTGTGGCTGGTTGCTGTGCATCCACTGAGAGAATCTCTGCTCTTGTAGACCAACACTCTCAGCCCATTATTCCTAACCTACCCTTCTATATAAGAAATGCCAAACATTTCCTCTGCCGAATCTCCACAGTTCCTGTTACTCTACACATTATGCCCTGCTTGTCACTATTAATGCCACTTCCTTTACACTAAAATCCCTAATATCAATGGTCTTGCCACTATTGAACACTATCTTTCACAATGCCTGACAGATTCCAAACATACAAGCTCCTTCCTGGTCACCATGACCAACTATATCCTTACCCACAATTACTTCTCCTTTGAAGGCATCACTTACAAACAAATATGGGATACAGCAATGGGCACGTGCAGGACACCATCCTGTGCCAACCTATTCATGGGGTATCTAGAGAACTCCTTCCTAACCACCCATAGTCACAAAGTCCTCACTAGGTGTGGGTTCATTGAAGACATTTTTGTGATCTGGATTGAAGGTGAGGTTGAGGACACCCTATCCATATTCCTTCAGGACCTCAACATCTTCTCCCTCATTCACTTCACCAGGTCATTCTCAACTCAACAAGCCATTTTCCATAATATTAACCTCCACCTCAAAGATGGCTAAAACAGTACCTCCACCCATATATAAACTACCAACCACCAGCAATATGTCCACTTTGAAAACTGTCACCCATTCTATACCAATAAGTCCCTTCCATATAGCTTAGTCACTCATGGCCATCACATCTGTAGTGATGAGCAGTTCCTCTCAAAATACACCAATCGTTTCGCTGAGGCATTCACAGACTTTAATAACACGTCCAGATCTCCCATGCTTTATCTCACCAGACATCAACAGCCTCCCAAAGTCCCACTGTCAAGTCACAGAGGATCATTTCCCTTGTGATACAGTACCACACAGGACTGGAGCCACTGAATCACATTCTCTGTCAAGGCCTCAACTACTTCTTGTCATGCCCTGAAATGCAGAATGTTTTACCCACCAAACCTACAGAATGACCTCATCCATCCTTAGTCAATCCCTGCTCCCAACCCATGACCTAGATGCCAGACCTATCCCCTACATCCTCCCACCACCACCACCTTCTCCAGTCTAGTCACAAGCATCACTTATCCCATCAAAGGTAGGGCTACTTATAATACCAGTCATGTGATCTATAAGTACTGTGCTGTATTCTCTGTGGGAATGACGACCAACAAGCTGTTAGTCCACATGAATGGCCACTGGAAAACTGTTGCCAAGAAACAGCTGGGCCACCCAGTTGCTGAGCCTGCTGCACAACACAACATCTTTCATTTTAATGAGAGCTTCACTGTCTCTGCCTCATCTGGACCCTTGCTACCAACACCAGCTATTCTGAAATACATGGGTGGGAACTCTCCCTGCAATGCATCCTACATTCCCATTACCCTCCTGGCCTCAGCCTTCATTAGTCACTGTTCTTCACTCATCCATCCTTTTCCCTGTTCTCACTCCAACACTACACAGTCATCTATTCCACCAATGCACCCACAGTCATTTTACTTCTCTTCTTTTCTGTCCCCTCTCCCTCCTTCTCTGCCATCCCTCTAATATCCTGATTGCACTAGCTGCCTTACCTTCTCCCCACATCAACCTCTTATGCTCTCACAAGCAACCCTTTACTGTACCTAACCTCTGTACTATTATTACTCCCTCTCGTGTGTGTATGAGTTATGTTTACATAAATGTGTGTGTGTGTGTGTGTGTGTGTGTGTGCGTGTGTGTGTGTGTGTGTGTGTGTGTGTGTGTGTGTGTGTTTGTGTGTTATATAATTCAGAAAATTAGAAGAAGGCCTACTGACCAAAAGCTTACTTGTTTAGCAGTCTTTTTGTTCTGCCTATCTGCAACTCAACATCTCCCCCATGTGGAAAGTAGCAATCTATCCTTTTCATAGAAGATACGATCATTTTGTGGAGGATATAGCAGAAAATATGCAACATTTATGTGAGGATTTGGAAGGTTACAGATGGCACATTTAACACTTACCACAGATAAATCTTACTTTGCTTTGAAAGATCTAGCATCTGTATGGCACATGAATAGCAGTGAATAAATTAATATGGATCTGTGGTTGGTACTAGGAGTATGTGAGTTTTCAGTTCCTTCTAATTCTAAGGAGTTAAAGGCTTTCTTGGATTTAACAAATTATTATAGAAAATTAATAAATGGGAAAAGCAGATGTGTTGAAAAAAAAGAACCATTAATCTGGAATAGGCAAAAGAACACCACAGAATAGCATCCAGGTAGCATATGCATCCAGGCAATTGAATAGAGTGGAGAAACACTACTCCACCATACAAAAAGAGATGCTTATCATAATATAATGAGTCATGTATTTCCCCTGCTACTGTTTTTTTTTTTAAGAAAAAAGTAGTAACTTACTATGCAGCTCTCAAGTGGTTGTTGGATCTTACAGACTGTACTAGTTGACTAACCAGATAGACATCAAGATTGAGCATGTTCAGATATGAAGTCACACACAAGCCCAATAAGCAACATACAAATGCATATGGTTCAAGCAGAAAGGTAACTGTGATACAGACATTGGGTCACAGATTCATACAAAGGAAAACAGTGTGGCATCCTGAAGTGGAATGTAAATTGCACATGTCACAGCTACAGTTCAATGTGCATAATGGTTTGTTGTGTAAGACAATATGGCTAGAACTGCAGATAGTATTGCCAGAGGAGCTAAAAGAAGTAGTTCTGAAAGAAGTGCATGATTATGTACTGTCAGGACATGGGGTTGTAGAACAACATACAGGAGAGTAGCAAAACACTGAAACATGTGTGCTTGTTTCACGCTCCATTCATAATTTATATCATTATTAATCTCATGATAGGATGATACTATTACTCTTAATTTGCTACATCAAAGTCATATTGATACCTGGAGGACTATGGAAGCAAAGTATTTTGTTTCATTTTTCCTTAAATTCAACATTTTTTCTCCTGTGGCCATAATGATTTCCTGTCCAACCTCGACCATTCAGCTTGAAAGTACGGGTGGTCTTGTAGAGGCTAGAGACATTCGTTTACTTATTCTCCCAAGTTGTAGTACAAACCTTTAGAATCTCACTTTTCACGTATTTTTGGTGATGCAAAGAGGTCTCCCTGAGCCAACTTTAGCCCATCTCAGGTCATCCCACCTCATTCAAGTTGTCTGATGAAACAGTAGGTAGCTTATGCACCTTTCCTGCCCATCCTCATTGGTTGGTAGAGTGGGCACCATCTCCCTCTCCTAAAAAATGCTGCCTCCACTCTGAATGAGGGACAGTGGTAACTTTGTGGAAGAGTCATGTTCCAGTCCTTCACTGATAAATATGTATGTTCCAAGTGGACGCAAAATTAAATTAAGTCATGATGTGTTTGAGTTAGGCAATCAGTAAACTTGAAAGCTTCAGCACTTTCTTGTTCACCAGTAAAATCTTTGTGTATTTTCTTACACATTGCATGTGAAATTCACTTTGAGCCACTTTCAACTTTGTTTTAGTGATTCATCCATTATTCAGTTTTCATACCTGTGGATCCATTCGGTATCGATGCTAGGTAACATCTTTTCAAGCTTATATTTATAAGTTTTATCTCTATTGATTTTCCACCCTGTACTTTAATGCATGTGCTAAAATGAATATTTCTGTGTGAGTAATTTTCTGGAGATAGAATCGTGTTACTTTTTGTGAGATCTTGGGACCATGTAGCAAGTGGATGACTCTTTGTAATAGTGGAAAGAACTGATAAATATTTCTGTTTATTATAATAATTTTGCTTTCAAATGATTCAAGAATTATGTGAAGAATTTGCTCTAAAGTTATGTAAAAATGTGAATGGGAGGCCATGTTGCTCTTTTAACTGCCTTGTAGTGAGTCCTCCTACCAATGTACTCTGCATGATAATAATCCCCAGTTCTTTGCAGTCACTATCGTAATTTTCCCATCTAACCTTTTTACCATTAGAGCCATGGCAGGTGCAGAAAAAAGACAATTGTGCAGACCTCTGTTCAAGGCCCTTGATCTTATGACTGTTCCTGGCCTCTACATCTATGAGACAATGAAGTTGATACCAATGATAAGATTTTGTACATTATGCAAATATGTAATATTTTATACTGTACTGTACTTTGACAAATCCAATATCATGAATGTGATAATACAGGTGCTAAATAAAATAAATAAATAAATACAGTTTCCTAAACAAAACCCACAACTGTTTGAGGATATCCTGTTTAAGCATGATCATGAAACAAGAAACAAATATCAGTATAAGTTACCAACTCATAGGCTAAAACTGCTGGAGAAGACACCTCGCTATAGGGTTAAGAGGCTGGGAAATAAAATCTGTGAAAAATTTAAAAATTATAAACCAGAAAAATTTGGACATCATTTTAAAAAATACCTAGCAAGTAAATATTATTACAGTGTAGAAGAATTTATGACTGACTGACGCAAATAACTGTGCCTGATGTTATGTTTTATTCTGGCATGCTAAAAAAGTACTCTAAGTTAATAATTATTATTAATTTTACTGTATTTTCAACATGATTATCTTAAATCATTTTGTGGTATTTAAAATTACAAAATGCCTGTACGGGTAATTATTCTGTATACTTACAATTAGAAAGTAGCCTTAAACTGACGAGCCACCTATGTCCCAACCAGCTGATTGTATATGATACATTATGTGACAAGAAATTTTCTATTCTATTCTACCCAATTCCTTATTGGGAGAGATGCCACTGCTGCGATGTCTGTTAATCCAATTAGATGAGTTTAAATTGGGAGATGATAGACTGAATTTCATAAATTAGTTATTCTTGTTATCTGTATTCATTAGTAAGGTACTTTGTGTAATTAATTTGATGTTTGCTTAAAGATCATGTGACCCCATGAGATAAACATCCACAAGTTCGAACAGCATATCTCGGCCATTGAAAGATCTTTGACTGTTTAACCCTCAAACAGACGCACCTATTTTCATGAAATGAGCAGGTGTGTGGTGCACTTTGTACATATATTGTCAAAATCTGTCAATATGCTACCAAGGGAAACACATATGAGCTAAATCACAGTTTAATTTTAGTTTATTTAAACAACAATACAAGAAACTTATATTACATTGCTAATTTACCATTTGATTAAGCAAATAATAAACTTTCATAATATCATCATGTTGGCAGAAAGTGGAGGAATATTAGCTTTTTCCACTAGCTGAGGCTTCATAACAGACAGTGCTAAATCTTTCCAGAAAATTCTTCTCTTCTTTTTTGGATTTGCCTCATTTGTATGAAAAATTATTTGAGCATTGATTCCTGCTAAATCCATTAGAGCACAGAATACAACAAATGGCCATCTGCTTGTCACCTGTGTGACAGAATATGCACCACCCACTTGATTGACTGTGTTGACTTCTCCCTTTGTTATATTGTAATCCATAACTATCTCTGGTTTACCTGTAACTTCTTCAATGGTTCCAAAATTGTACATAGTGTTAAGTAACATAACTGCCTTGTTTTGTCTCAGCACATATGAAACTAGCATCAATCATTCTGAAAACCAAATAAAAAGGAGTGGATTTCCCAGGTAAAAATTCTTGTGAGATTTAGTGTTTGTTTTTTCTCAATGTGCCGATTATTGTTAGTTGCTTTTTCAAAATGGAGTTGGCTAAGGAATAGCTAGTGTACCAATTATCCAGTGTAATGTTTCTTCCTGAGCCTTCAGTGTGAGTAAATAGCCTTCCTACAATGTCACAGGGAGAATTATAAACATTGTATGGTCCTTTAGGTTGTTTTCCACTTTGTATTTCAATATTGCTAATCAAGAATGTTTTAGCATCTGCTGAAACAAAAATTGAATGTATATGTTCATGTATTTTACAATTTCACCAATCTTTTCTGTTTCACTTGTGACCCATCTGGCAACATGTGTAGGTTCAGGGAACATTTTCACAATATTTTTTTTTTTTTTTTTTTGTTTTTTTTTTTTTTTTGTTTTCGAACTCACATTAGGACATATTTTATTCCATATATACATTTTCTCCCTCTCGATAGAAAGACCATAAGTGTAGAGTGACTCTTCACAGTCATCATCTGAATCATGGACTTGATCAGAATCTGAATCATGGTTACTTCGTGTGATAAATTCCTCTTCTTCTTCAGAGTCATCATCGTTTTCGTGTCTGGTAGAGAGTTGAAATCTGGATCCTCATTGAGTAACCAATCAGTCTCATTGTGTGTCAGCTTTAATCTCACCCTGGACAGTGATTCATTCACTTGTTACATATTATCTTTTGATTTGATTAAAAAGGAACAAAATAAAAGTGAAGGAAGAGTTACTTACATGGATGGGTGCATGACACACTTTGTACACTAAGATGACACACTCGCAGTTTATTTTAAATTACTGTAGTTCATATGAACCTATGACAATACAACTTCTCGATGTGCTACCTGAAACAATAATGCAGGAATAGGTAGGGGCTTACTATTGTAAAACAAAAATGGAACTGTGAATGACAATGCTATTTGCGGTTGGCACACTTTATACATAGGCATGCCTGCTAGAGGGTTAACCTAATGGTCCATGTCATCTTGCTTATTCAGTCTTCTGTATGACTTGCTGTAATGTGGACATTTGTACTTAACAAAATGAAATATCTCAAGTCTTACAGTGTTAAGTGTGTTTTCCTTGGGCTACAACAGAATAGAATTTCCATAACCACATGAGAGTTTGCAAAGCACTTGTCAAGAAAAATGAAACTTTAATTATGTTGGATCTTGTGTTAATATTACGTATTGTTTAATGAGTTAGTTTCATGATAAGGCTTCTTCTCTGATCTGGTACAACCTTTGAAAATCCTTCAGACATATACACATGAATTACTTGCCATTCTTTTATTCACAGGAAATTAATATGCCTCATTAGCTGGCACTAAACTGAAATCAAAGAGAGTATATTATTAGACAACGTATGGTGAGATATATTGATTACAGTCATCTTAGGCAGTTTCTTCACCCTTTTATGTTGAATTCCACGTCTTCTTTTGACTGAGCAACAACTCACTGAATGTAACGTGTACTAAAATCCCATAATGCTACTTCTTGCTAGCAGACAGCTCTTTTATATGGTGACCCTCATATTCAGGATCCTATCTCTGGAATTCCTCTGATTAGCCCCAGTCAGAATGGAGCATCAGTTAGAGTAAATAATTCGATATGTCCCTTTCCTTTTTGAAAGGTCCTTTTGCAGTTTTCTTTGTTTTTGGAAGGAATCAGTTTTCCCCTCACAACATTCCATTTGTGTTAATTATTTACAGGTTGTGTGTGTGTGTGTGTGTGTGTGTGTGTGTGTGTGTGTGTGTGTGTGTGCTCGCGTGTGTGCGTGCATGTGTGTGTAAGGGGGGGAGGGGGGGGGGTGATAGATAATTAGCTCTGATATTGTGTGTCAGCTAACAGAGAGTGAGTTAATCTGGTTGTTCATTAGATAGTGTATTTAGGCATGGTATTAATGATGAGTGTTATGACCAATTTAGGTGCAAGAAAGTTATCAAATCTTGACAACATTCCCAAAGTCATGTTAGTCATGGCAGAGTGAAATGCGCTTGTGATTAACCAATGGCTAGAGGGAGAAACAGACTTGTTATGTAGCACAATGGAGTAGGCTGCCAGTGAGCCAGAGCTGTTGGCTGCATGGAATGCAAAAGCTGTACAGGTGAACAGTCTCTCACACCACTGCCCAGGGTGTACAAAGTAAAGACAGGCTCAGGGATCAGTGCATGACAAACACAGGTACATATAGAATTTGTGGAACCCACCAAACATTAAGAGATGTGTTTTGAAAGATGGAGAGTGACATCTGTATTCTTCCTTGCAGCCTGAAAGCCCTGGTGATGTGGAAAAATAGCAAGTAGCAAACTCAAACGAAAATCAGTGATTAGAGCACCAAGTTAAATGCATTTATAACAGAGACTATGGGTGTAACAATATATCTAATGTGAGAAATGAAAGAACTGAAAGAAGATTTAGACGCAGTAGAATCATGGAAGGAGGAGATTGCTGGGCATACAGGTGATGCAATACAGGACCATTCAGAGATGAAAAGTTGCTGGATAGTCATGTAACTGGTGTTGAAAGTAGCAAAGTTAGTGTTACTGATGCAGTAACAGTAGATCCACATAAATTTGCAAAGTTCTTTTTGAGATAAATAAAGAGCATTTAAACTAGTGCAAGGGATTGTCCAGCAAGTGTCGTGTCATGAATAGGAAGTCAGTAAAGTCTTATAACAGCTAGAGACTCTGCCTGTTATGCTTGAACAACTGTCTGATAGAAGTGATAGAAATTCTGATTGTGTGTATCCAGTTAGAATAAATTATATGTGAAGAGGTTCAGTCCCACCTCACTAATTTATGAAAGTAGTGAATCACTGACTACATTTTCATTTCTTTTATCAACTTGCTCCACAGATACATCTAATATGTATCCATGAGAGGAAATAAGAATAAAATAATAGCTGATGTTGATAGGTCTCAAAATGTGAAAACAAATTTGGTTTCTGATATAGACTTAGGAATAACTCATTGTGATTTATCTAAAGGAAAACAAAACACAAAGCAATCTAATGACACATTTAGTTATGATGGTCCTCTATATTTACAACTACATTCATAGTCTGCAAACCCATGTGAAGTGCATGTGTGTGGTACCATGACTGTTTCAATGCCTCTGGGCATTGGGTAATTGGTCTAATATTGTAAGTCTTGTCTTCACAGTCCCTACAGGAGCAATACATAAGAGGGTGTCACATATTCAGACTTACAACTGGTTCTTGAAACTTAACAATTAAATTATGGCAGGATAGGTGGCATCTCTTTAGAAGTGTCTGCCAGCTCAGGATTTTCAGCCCTTCTGTAACACTCTCCTCTGGAGCAAATACACCTGTTATCATTCTTGCTACCATTCTTTACATATGTCAATACATTTTCTATGGGTTCCACATACTCAAGCAATATTCTATGTCAGATTGCACAATCTCCATCATAGACTTCATACAATTGTACAGTATCCTATCAATGAACCAAAGTCTACCACCTACTTTATATATAACTGAGTCCATGGGGTCATTCAGTTTTGTATCCACACATATTGTTGCACTGAAGTATTTACCTGAGTTTTCAATAATATTCTTCATGTGAATGGAGAGTTGTAAATGACATTCATTCAAGAAAGGCCACGTGGTCCATAAATACCCCCTCTGACATGCATGAAAACCAACCAAAATATTCAAATCATGATTTTTTGGTACTGTAGTCATACTATACTATACCAGTAGTTTCCAATTTTGTGAAGTACACAGTTTTATGTTTATGAACCATTACAGTACAATGGCAATATCTTCAATGCTTTGAAATCTTATCAAGATCTGGCTAAATATTTTTGCAGCTGTTTTAAAAATTTCTTCTTTCCTGCCCCTTCCCTCTTCCCCCTGTCCCCTCCCAAAGAGGACTTATAATGGCATTATCTGTAAAAAGTCTGAGGGTACAATTAAAATTTTCTCCCAGCTCATTGACGTACAACATGACCATCAAGGGTCCCAAAACAATTCTCTGCAGTATGTCTGAGGCTACTTCTACATCTGTTAATGACTCTCATTTGAAAATATCATGCTGCGTCTTTTATCATTAACCCAGTGAATATGTTGTTTAACATCCTGTATGGCCTGAATTTCATTAAAAAATATTGGCTTGGTATTGAGTCAAATGCTTTTTTGAATTTAAGAAACACCGCATCTGCTTGATTTCCTTGGCCAAGGCTTTCAGGATGCCATATTAGGGATGCACTAGCTGGGTTACACATGACTGATGTTTTTGGAATCATGAATCAGCTCATTTTTTTCAAGGTACCTGATTATATTGGCTGTCTGTTTTGTCAATCACTTCAACTGCCCTTTTAGTAGACTGATGCAACCTGTGCCTTCTTCCAACTTCTAGGCACAGTTTTTGTTTGAGGTGTCTGTAGTATGACTAAATAAGGGTTTATTTCAGCACAGATACTGTACAGAAAACTGTATAGTATCTGATAGGGTTTACATCAGGCCCTGGTGCCTTGTTCCCCTTTAGCAAAATCAGCTGCCTCTCAAAACCATGGCAATACTAATGACAAATGTGTTGCTTCATATTTTCTGGGTTTTACTAGTAATGGACTTACATATCCAGAAGCACTTTACCTTCAAAACCATCATTGTTAATGTCACCAACTGCTGCTACTGTTGTCCCAAACTGTGCATTCCTTATTCCACCATCAATGTGTTCCATTTCTTTGTTCTGTAAAAGAAAATCAAATGTATTTCAAACCTGTATATAACAATAAAAGTGACATATTTAACTGTTTGATACAGCTTATGTCCAAAGATACTAGATTGCTTTATTTTCTACTTCTGTAAGTGCACAAAAACACTGGATACATAATGTAGGTACTCAGAGGTCAGATATTTCTACGCTAGTCAGAATTTTAATTACATCAGAAAGACATAGTTTATTTATGGAAATAAGTAGCTTTACTTACTATTATTTCACCTCCTAAAGAGATATATATGCGACCTTGATCTGGGATGGAGGTAGTTGAATACCTTGGTGCACCAATGATCATATCATCATAACCATCTTTATTTATGTCTGCAGTTGCAATGCTGGCACCAAAGTACTCTCCAAGCTGTGTCCCTGTTATTTCAATGATTGGTGCAATATGATATTTTGCACTGTAGTCATAAAGCAGCACCTGTAACAATTGTAATGTCAAAATTGTGGAATTTATTGATTTAAATTAAATAAAAATGAACTTTGACAGTTGAATATGAAATGTGTGGAGAAAATACCCATAGCAGAAATAATGGTGCTAATGTTATACGAAAGAAAACATAAACATTCAGGACTTAGTAAAATTTATGAATTACACCAGTTACATATAAATCCCTGTTTTATATTATACAAAAGAATTTTGTTTAGAGCTTATTAAAAAACCATACCAACTTCATCTACAACAGTAAGAAGACAGTTAAACACTACATTTTTTATTGGTTTTCATTAAGAATACATTGCATGCCACAAGGGCTTTGGCATTGGCACAAAGAATGTGATTTCATATAGCATAAGCCAGTATATTATATTACAAGGGGTTTCAATAAGTAATGTAACACAATTTTTTCCTTGTCCAATTTCAGATGAAAAAATGCAGAATTTGTTGTGAGACATCATGGAATATTCCTGCTTCACCACCTATAGTTTCACGAAGTTTAAAGAGATGGTGACGCAATATGTAGCCTTCAAAAAAGGTCCCTGTAATTTCCATTCATTCATCGAAGAGAGCTGTCATTGATTTTCTTTTGGGGGAAAACCAGAGAATTGCAGATATTCATAAGCACTTGCAGAATGCCTATGGAGACCTGGTAGTGAACAAAAGCATGGTGAGTCACAGGGTGAGATGTCCGCCACCATCGCAAAGAGGTCATGCAAATCTGTCCAATGTCTGCTGTGACTGTAGCATTACATGAGTATTTCCAATATAGTTGGATCTACTTTGCATCATGTGAGTGTAGGGGACTCAAAACAAGTAGTGACCCATGACGTCATATCAACTTGAGATTTTATATATCTAAAAACAAAGATGATGTGACTTACCAAATGAAAGTGCTGGCAGGTCGACAGACACACAAACAAACACAAACATACACACAAAATTCAAGCTTTCACAACAAACTGTTGCCTCATCAGGAAAGAGGGAAGGAGAGGGAAAGACGAAAGGAAGTGGGTTTTAAGGGAGAGGGTAAGGAGTCATTCCAATCCCGGGAGCGGAAAGACTTACCTTAGGGGGAAAAAAGGACGGGTATACACTCGCACACACACACATATCCATCCACACATATACAGACACAAGCACACATATTTAAAGACAAAGAGTTTGGGCAGAGATGTCAGTCGAGGCAGAAGTGCAGAGGCAAAGATGTTGTTGAATGACAGGTGAGGTATGAGTGGCAGCAACTTGAAATTAGCGGAGATTGAGGCCTGGTGGATAACGGGAAGAGAGGATATATTGAAGAGCAAGTTCCCATCTCCGGAGTTCGGATAGGTTGGTGTTAGTGGGAAGTATCCAGATAACCCGGACGGTGTAACACTGTGCCAAGATGTGCTGGCCGTGCACCAAGGCATGTTTAGCCACAGGGTGATCCTCATTACCAACAAACACTGTCTGCCTGTGTCCATTCATGCGAATGGACAGTTTGTTGCTGGTCATTCCCACATAGAATGCGTCACAGTGTAGGCAGGTCAGTTGGTAGATCACGTGGGTGCTTTCACACGTGGCTCTGCCTTTGATCGTGTACACCTTCCGGGTTACAGGACTGGAGTAGGTGGTGGTGGGAGGGTGCATGGGACAGGTTTTACACCGGGGGCGGTTACAAGGGTAGGAGCCAGAGGGTAGGGAAGGTGGTTTGGGGATTTCATAGGGATGAACTAAGAGGTTACGAAGGTTAGGTGGACGGCGGAAAGACACTCTTGGTGGAGTGGGGAGGATTTCATGAAGGATGGATCTCATTTCTGGGCAGGATTTTAGGAAGTCGTATCCCTGCTGGAGAGCCACATTCAGAATCTGATCCAGTCCCGGAAAGTATCCTGTCACAAGTGGGGCACTTTTGTGGTTCTTCTGTGGGAGGTTCTGGGTTTGAGAGGATGAGGCAGTTGCTCTGGTTATTTGCTTCTGTACCAGGTCGGGAGGGTAGTTGCGGGATGCGAAAGCTGTTGTCAGGTTGTTGGTGTAATGCTTCAGGGATTCCGGACTGGAACAGATTCGTTTGCCACGAAGACCTAGGCTGTAGGGAAGGGACCGTTTGATGTGGAATGGGTGGCAGCTGTCGTAATGGAGGTATTGTTGCTTGTTGGTGGGTTTGATGTGGACGGACGTGTGAAGCTGGCCATTGGACAGGTGGAGGTCAACATCAAGGAAAGTGGCATGGGATTTGGAGTAGGACCAGGTGAATCTGATGGAACCAAAGGAGTTGAGGTTGGAGAGGAAATTCTGGAGTTCTTCTTCACTGTGAGTCCAGATCATGAAGATGTCATCAATAAATCTGTACCAAACTTTGGGTTGGCAGGCCTGGGTAACCAAGAAGGCTTCCTCTAAGCGACCCATGAATAGGTTGGCGTACGAAGGGGCCATCCTGGTACCCATGGCTGTTCCCTTTAATTGCTGGTATGTCTGGCCTTCAAAAGTGAAGAAGTTGTGGGTCAGGATGAAGCTGGCTAAGGTAATGAGGAAAGAGGTTTTAGGTAGGGTGGCAGGTGATCGGCGTGAAAGGAAGTGCTCCATCGCAGCGAGGCCCTGGACGTGCGGGATATTTGTGTATAAGGAAGTGGCATCAATGGTTACAAGGATGGTTTCTGGGGGTAACGGATTGGGTAAGGATTCCAGGCATTCGAGAAAGTGGTTGGTGTCTTTGATGAAGGATGGGAGACTGCACGTAATGGGTTGAAGGTGTTGATCTACGTAGGCAGAGATACGTTCTGTGGGGGCTTGGTAACCAGCTACAATGGGACGGCCAGGATGATTGGGTTTGTGAATTTTAGGAAGAAGGTAGAAGGTAGGGGTGCGGGGTGTCGGTGGGGTCAGGAGGTTGATGGAGTCAGGTGAAAGGTTTTGTAGGGGGCCTAAGGTTCTGAGGATTCCCTGAAGCTCCGCCTGGACATCAGGAATGGGATTCCCTTGGCAAACATTGTATGTGGTGTTGTCTGAAAGCTGACACAGTCCCTCAGCCACATACTCCCGACGATCAAGTACCACGGTTGTGGAACCCTTGTCCGCCGGAAGAATGATGATGGACCGGTCAGCCTTCAGATCACGGATTGCCTGGGCTTCAGCAGTGGTGATGTTGGGAGTAGGATTAAGGTTTTTTAAGAAGGATTGAGAGGCAAGGCTGGAAGTCAGAAATTCCTGGAAGGTTTGGAGAGGGTGATTTTGAGGAAGAGGAGGTGGGTCCCGCTGTGACGGAGGACGGAACTGTTCCAGGCAGGGTTCAATTTGGATAGTGTCTTGGGGAGTTGGATCATTAGGGGTAGGATTAGGATCATTTTTCTTCGTGGCAAAGTGATACTTCCAGCAGAGAGTACGAGTGTAGGACAGTAAATCTTTGATGAGGGCTGTTTGGTTGAATCTGGGAGTGGGGCTGAAGGTGAGGCCTTTGGATAGGACAGAGGTTTCAGATTGGGAGAGAGGTTTGGAGGAAAGGTTAACTACTGAATTAGGGTGTTGTGGTGCCAGATTGTGTTGCTTGGAATTTTGAGGTTTTGGAGGGAGTGGAGCTGGAAGTGGGAGACTGAGTAGATGGGAGAGACTGGGTTTGTGTGCAATGAGAGGTGGTTGAGGTTTGCTGGAAAGGTTGTGAAGGGTGAGTGAGTTGCCTTTCCGGAGGTGGGAAACCAGGAGATTGGATAGTTTTTTGAGGTGAAGGGTGGCATGCTGCTCTAATTTGCGGTTGGCCTGTAGGAGGATGCTCTGAATAGCCGGTGTGGATATGGGAGAGGAAAGATTGAGGACTTTTATTAAGGATAGGAGTTGACGGGTGTGTTCATTGGCTGAGTTGATGTGTAGGTGAATGATTAGTTGGTTGAGGGCAGTGGTTTGTTCAGTTTGGAACTGGTATAGGGACTGATGGAAAGAAGGGTTGCAGCCAGAGATGGGAACTTTAAGTGTGAGGCCTTTGGGGGTTATGCCAAATGTTAGACAAGCCTGAGAAAATAAAATATGCGAGCGTAATCTGGCTAGGGTGAAGGCATGTTTGCGGAGGGAATGTAAATAAAACTTAATGGGGTCGTTGTGGGGGAGTTGTGAGGGTGACATGGTGTTAGAAGGTGGAAAGTGTAAGATGAGGTTGAAATGAAAATGAAAGATAAAAATATATGGGGAGAGATAAGGGTGAACTAGAAAATAACTGGAGATCTGGTATGAAAAAATGCGAAAAAGTGTTGGTTAAGTTGATCCTGTGGTGAACTTGGGTTGGTAGACAGCGATGTGCATGAAGGTTAGGTGGTTGTGTTGCCGCTAAAACACGTTAAAGGACGGAGAAATTCGGGAAAATTTCGAAAAAAACGTGTAAATGTATTAAAAGGCGTGGTGTTGTGGTGAAAGATTACGAAAATGGGGCTAACAATTGCAAATAATGACGTTAAAACCTGTGGAGAGCGGCTAAAAATGATCAGTGATGTACGAAAAACGGAAGGGGAAATAAAGTAAAAGTTATTAGAACTAGCCGAAATGGTTGTTTAATACGTGAAGGCAGCTGTTATTGAACTAGAAACGGTTAGCGGTATTGTTGAAAGCGCGAAATAAAAATTTTTTGGTTATGGTTTGGCAGTGGATTACGTATTATAGAGTTTATATAGGCGGGATAAATTTGTATTACGGTAAAAAGGGAAGGTGAATAGAAAGTGAGACTACTGGTAAACGCAGAAAGAGAAAATAAAGAGAAAATAAGACGACAGGAAAGATTTAAAGATGCAACAGCGACAATAACAAACGTAATTGTTGGGTTCAAATTAATGATATGGTTATAATAGAGGGAAACATTCCACGTAGGAAATATATATCTAAAAACAAAGATGATGTGACTTACCAAATGAAAGTGCTGGCAGGTCGACAGACACACAAACAAACACAAACATACACACAAAATTCAAGCATTCGCAACAAACTTTTGCCTCATCAGGAAAGAGGGAAGGAGAGGGAAAGACGAAAGGAAGTGGGTTTTAAGGGAGAGGGTAAGGAGTCATTCCAATCCCGGGAGTGGAAAGACTTACCTTAGGAGGAAAAAAGGACTGACCCACAACTTCTTCACTTTTGAAGGCCAGACATACCAGCAATTAAAGGGAACAGCCATGGGTACCAGGATGGCCCCTTCGTACGCCAACCTATTCATGGGTCGCTTAGAGGAAGCCTTCTTGGTTACCCAGGCCTGCCAACCCAAAGTTTGGTACAGATTTATTGATGACATCTTCATGATCTGGACTCACAGTGAAGAAGAACTCCAGAATTTCCTCTCCAACCTCAACTCCTTTGGTTCCATCAGATTCACCTGGTCCTACTCCAAATCCCATGCCACTTTCCTTGATGTTGACCTCCACCTGTCCAATGGCCAGCTTCACACGTCCGTCCACATCAAACCCACCAACAAGCAACAGTACCTCCATTACGACAGCTGCCACCCATTCCACATCAAACGGTCCCTTCCCTACAGCCTAGGTCTTCGTGGCAAGCGAATCTGCTCCAGTCCGGAATCCCTGAAGCATTACACCAACAACCTGACAATAGCTTTCGCATCCCGCAACTACCCTCCCGACCTGGTACAGAAGCAAATAACCAGAGCAACTGCCTCATCCTCTCAAACCCAGAACCTCCCACAGAAGTACCACAAAAGTGCCCCACTTGTGACAGGATACTTTCCGGGACTGGATCAGATTCTGAATGTGGCTCTCCAGCAGGGATACGACTTCCTAAAATCCTGCCCAGAAATGAGATCCATCCTTCATGAAATCCTCCCCACTCCACCAAGAGTGTCTTTCCGCCGTCCACCTAACCTTCGTAACCTCTTAGTTCATCCCTATGAAATCCCCAAACCACCTTCCCTACCCTCTGGCTCCTACCCTTGTAACCGCCCCCGGTGTAAAACCTGTCCCATGCACCCTCCCACCACCACCTACTCCAGTCCTGTAACCCGGAAGGTGTACACGATCAAAGGCAGAGCCACGTGTGAAAGCACCCACGTGATCTACCAACTGACCTGCCTACACTGTGACGCATTCTATGTGGGAATGACCAGCAACAAACTGTCCATTCGCATGAATGGACACAGGCAGACAGTGTTTGTTAATAATGAGGATCACCCTGTGGCTAAACATGCCTTGGTGCACGGCCAGCACATCTTGGCACAGTGTTACACCGTCCGGGTTATCTGGATACTTCCCACTAACACCAACCTATCCGAACTCCGGAGATGGGAACTTGCTCTTCAATATATCCTCTCTTCCCGTTATCCACCAGGCCTCAATCTCCGCTAATTTCAAGTTGCCGCCACTCATACCTCACCTGTCATTCAACAACATCTTTGCCTCTGCACTTCTGCCTCGACTGACATCTCTGCCCAAACTCTTTGTCTTTAAATATGTGTGCTTGTGTCTGTATATGTGTGGATGGATATGTGTGTGTGTGCGAGTGTATACCCGTCCTTTTTTCCCCCTAAGGTAAGTCTTTCCGCTCCCGGGATTGGAATGACTCCTTACCCTCTCCCTTAAAACCCACTTCCTTTCGTCTTTCCCTCTCCTTCCCTCTTTCCTGATGAGGCAACAGTTTGTTGCGAAAGCTTGAATTTTGTGTGTATGTTTGTGTTTGTTTGTGTGTCTGTCGACCTGCCAGCACTTTCATTTGGTAAGTCACATCATCTTTGTTTTTAGATATATATTTCCTACGTGGAATGTTTCCCTCTATTATAACCATATCATTAATTTGAACCCAACAATTACGTTTGATATTGTCGCTGTTGCATCTTTAAATCTTTCCTGTCGTCTTATTTTCTCTTTATTTTCTCTTTCTGCGTTTACCAGTAGTCTCACTTTCTATTCACCTTCCCTTTTTACCGTAATACAAATTTATCCCGCCTATATATACTCTATAATACGTAACCCACTGCCAAACCATAACCAAAAAATTTTTATTTCGCGCTTTCAACAATACCGCTAACCGTTTCTAGTTCAATAACAGCTGCCTTCACGTATTAAACAACCATTTCGGCTAGTTCTAATAACTTTTACTTTATTTCCCCTTCCGTTTTTCGTACATCACTGATCATTTTTAGCCGCTCTCCACAGGTTTTAACGTCATTATTTACAATTGTTAGCCCCATTTTCGTAATCTTTCACCACAACACCACGCCTTTTAATACATTTACACGTTTTTTTCGAAATTTTCCCGAATTTCTCCGTCCTTTAACGTGTTTTAGCGGCAACACAACCACCTAACCTTCATGCACATCGCTGTCTACCAACCCAAGTTCACCACAGGATCAACTTAACCAACACTTTTTCGCATTTTTTCATACCAGATCTCCAGTTATTTTCTAGTTCACCCTTATCTCTCCCCATATATTTTTATCTTTCATTTTCATTTCAACCTCATCTTACACTTTCCACCTTCTAACACCATGTCACCCTCACAACTCCCCCACAACGACCCCATTAAGTTTTATTTACATTCCCTCCGCAAACATGCCTTCACCCTAGCCAGATTACGCTCGCATATTTTATTTTCTCAGGCTTGTCTAACATTTGGCATAACCCCCAAAGGCCTCACACTTAAAGTTCCCATCTCTGGCTGCAACCCTTCTTTCCATCAGTCCCTATACCAGTTCCAAACTGAACAAACCACTGCCCTCAACCAACTAATCATTCACCTACACATCAACTCAGCCAATGAACACACCCGTCAACTCCTATCCTTAATAAAAGTCCTCAATCTTTCCTCTCCCATATCCACACCGGCTATTCAGAGCATCCTCCTACAGGCCAACCGCAAATTAGAGCAGCATGCCACCCTTCACCTCAAAAAACTATCCAATCTCCTGGTTTCCCACCTCCGGAAAGGCAACTCACTCACCCTTCACAACCTTTCCAGCAAACCTCAACCACCTCTCATTGCACACAAACCCAGTCTCTCCCATCTACTCAGTCTCCCACTTCCAGCTCCACTCCCTCCAAAACCTCAAAATTCCAAGCAACACAATCTGGCACCACAACACCCTAATTCAGTAGTTAACCTTTCCTCCAAACCTCTCTCCCAATCTGAAACCTCTGTCCTATCCAAAGGCCTCACCTTCAGCCCCACTCCCAGATTCAACCAAACAGCCCTCGTCAAAGATTTACTGTCCTACACTCGTACTCTCTGCTGGAAGTATCACTTTGCCACGAAGAAAAATGATCCTAATCCTACCCCTAATGATCCAACTCCCCAAGACACTATCCAAATTGAACCCTGCCTGGAACAGTTCCGTCCTCCGTCACAGCGGGACCCACCTCCTCTTCCTCAAAATCACCTTCTCCAAACGTTCCAGGAATTTCTGACTTCCAGCCTTGCCTCTCAATCCTTCTTAAACAACCTTAATCCTACTCCCAACATCACCACTGCTGAAGCCCAGGCTATCCGTGATCTGAAGGCTGACTGGTCCATCATCATTCTCCCGGCGGACAAGGGTTCCACGACCGTGGTACTTGATCGTTGCTAGTATGTGGCTGAGGGACTGCGTCAGCTTTCAGACAACACCACATACAAAGTTTGCCAAGGTAATCCCATTCCTGATGTCGAGGCGGAGCTTCAGGGAATCCTCAGAACCTTAGGCCCCCTACAAAACCTTTCACCTGACTCCATCAACCTCCTGACCCCACCGACACCCTGCACCCCTACCTTCTACCTTCTTCCTAAAATTCACAAACCCAATCATCCTGCCCGTCCCATTGTAGCTGGTTACCAAGCCCCCACAGAACGTATCTCTGCCTACGTAGATCAACACCTTCAACCCATTACGTGCAGTCTCCCATCCTTCATCAAAGACACCAACCACTTTCTCGAACGCCTGGAATCCTTACCCAATCCGTTACCCCCAGAAACCATCCTTGTAACCATTGATGCCACTTCCTTATACACAAATATCCCGCACGTCCAGGGCCTCGCTGCGATGGAGCACTTCCTTTCACGCCGATCACCTGCCACCCTACCTAAAACCTCTTTCCTCATTACCTTAGCCAGCTTCATCCTGACCCACAACTTCTTCACTTTTGAAGGCCAGACATACCAGCAATTAAAGGGAACAGCCATGGGTACCAGGATGGCCCCTTCGTACGCCAACCTATTCATGGGTCGCTTAGAGGAAGCCTTCTTGGTTACCCAGGCCTGCCAACCCAAAGTTTGGTACAGATTTATTGATGACATCTTCATGATCTGGACTCACAGTGAAGAAGAACTCCAGAATTTCCTCTCCAACCTCAACTCCTTTGGTTCCATCAGATTCACCTGGTCCTACTCCAAATCCCATGCCACTTTCCTTGATGTTGACCTCCACCTGTCCAATGGCCAGCTTCACACGTCCGTCCACATCAAACCCACCAACAAGCAACAATACCTCCATTACGACAGCTGCCACCCATTCCACATCAAACGGTCCCTTCCCTACAGCCTAGGTCTTCGTGGCAAACGAATCTGCTCCAGTCCGGAATCCCTGAAGCATTACACCAACAACCTGACAACAGCTTTCGCATCCCGCAACTACCCTCCCGACCTGGTACAGAAGCAAATAACCAGAGCAACTTCCTCATCCTCTCAAACCCAGAACCTCCCACAGAAGAACCACAAAAGTGCCCCACTTGTGACAGGATACTTTCCGGGACTGGATCAGATTCTGAATGTGGCTCTCCAGCAGGGATACGACTTCCTAAAATCCTGCCCAGAAATGAGATCCATCCTTCATGAAATCCTCCCCACTCCACCAAGAGTGTCTTTCTGCCGTCCACCTAACCTTCGTAACCTCTTAGGTCATCCCTATGAAATCCCCAAACCACCTTCCCTACCCTCTGGCTCCTACCCTTGTAACCGCCCCCGGTGTAAAACCTGTCCCATGCACCCTCCCACCACCACCTACTCCAGTCCTGTAACCCGGAAGGTGTACACGATCAAAGGCAGAGCCACGTGTGAAAGCACCCACGTGATCTACCAACTGACCTGCCTACACTGTGACGCATTCTATGTGGGAATGACCAGCAACAAACTGTCCATTCGCATGAATGGACACAGGCAGACAGTGTTTATTGGTAATGAGGATCACCCTGTGGCTAAACATGCCTTGGTGCACGGCCAGCACATCTTGGCACAGTGTTACACCGTCCGGGTTATCTGGATACTTCCCACTAACACCAACCTATCCGAACTCTGGAGATGGGAACTTGCTCTTCAATATATCCTCTCTTCCCGTTATCCACCAGGCCTCAATCTCCGCTAATTTCAAGTTGCCGCCACTCATACCTCACCTGTCATTCAACAACATCTTTGCCTCTGCACTTCTGCCTCGACTGACATCTCTGCCCAAACTCTTTGTCTTTAAATATGTTTGCTTGTGTCTGTATATGTGTGGATGGATATGTGTGTGTGTGTGCGAGTGTATACCCGTCCTTTTTTCCCCCTAAGGTAAGTCTTTCCGCTCCCGGGATTGGAATGACTCCTTACCCTCTCCCTTAAAACCCACTTCCTTTCGTCTTTCCCTCTCCTTCCCTCTTTCCTGATGAGGCAACAGTTTGTTGCGAAAGCTTGAATTTTGTGTGTGTGTTTGTATTTGTTTGTGTGTCTGTCGACCTGCCAGCACTTTCATTTGGTAAGTTACATCATCTTTGTTTTTAGATATATATTTCCTACGTGGAATGTTTCCCTCTATTATAACCAACTTGAGATTTTTTTATACATGTAATTCATTTGTAAATTTTATTGATTATTTGCAGAGTAAATAATTTAATTATGTACAGCATTTAGTAGGTAATGAGTTTTAATGAGATAGATATAAATATGTTCTAACATAGGAAATCACTGTGCTGCATTATGCATGATATGTTTTCACTTTCTAAGAACAAAAACTTCCATGTTGCTCAAGAGCACGATCAAGTGGTCATCAGGTGCAGATCTGCTGTAACCTTCATGAACAGAATTGTTTATTTACAAACTGCAGTTGATTTAAAAATTATTCTAGAGAACCACAGCCCAACTTTGGTGCAAACAAATCACTCACAAATTCTAAAATATTGGCACGGAGTTTAAGATAAGCGGCTGGATATCAGGCATTATCATCATGTTTATGATTCAGTAACATTAACCACAATTTATGGACATTAGCTTGATAATAACTATCAAAGACTTATATGAGCAACATAGTAATCATCTTGATGCTTAAAGCAAGAGAGAAGCGATTTACTGATGGGATACGAAAAATTATAATCATTGCATAGTCAACTTGTTGATACGTTGCTTAGCAGCTCATCATCGGACAGTGATAGAATTACTGAAATGATCTTTTAAGTATCCATGACCACTATGCACACACCAGAAACTAATTACTCTAACTGTGAGTGACTTCTGGATTGGATAAGTCTTTTTTTTTTTTATTTCAGCTAATTGGTATTAATAAATTTCTTTCGAGGTTGAAACTTCATCAATGGTGTCGCACTCATTCAGTTCAGTAGAATGATAGATAGATGGAATGGCAACAATTATGTACTGTCCTGACATCTCACTAGTAATGAACTACTAGTAATCAGAGCATTTCAGGGTACAGTGATTCGACATTTGTTGCCAGCCTTGCAGATCAACAGTCCTGCTGCTCAGTGACCACCTTAGTGCCAATGTTGAACCTTGTGTTTTGGTTGGACTGCATTTTGAGTGTACTATGCAAAAATATTTATGTTAGAATAATAATGTCTTGTATAGAAATGTTGACTTTTATTGAGTATGTGTAATTTCAGTTCTGTTCCACCAGCTATATTTGGATTCATGCAAATGCAAAATAAGTGTGGTAGACATTCACAAAAAGCCCTGAATAGAGGATGCTTTCCCTTAGTTGTACTTACAATGAGTATTATTCCTCACTTGACACCCCCATAGCCCACTGATCGTGGTGCCCAGCCAAACTGCTGCCTACACTTCCTCTCTCGCCAGTCCTGAAATTACCAGACTGAATCTATGCATAACCTTGATTACCAAAGCTTCATCTAAAAATGTAAGATGACCCCATATTTTTAAAATGATGGATTTGAGAAAAACTTTTCTTATAGTCAGATAATTACAATAAAATGTCCTTCCACTGCATCAAACCCTGGAAAGTTTCGAAAAATTTCCACAGTCAGTTTGGCTTCTTCCTTTCTTAAAACATTTTTCAGTTCATCTTAGAGCTGCATAATGAATAGCTATGACTTTAAAACCAATTCTGACTTTATCTTTATTCCTGATGATAAGAGCCTCACCATGGGCTGTGGTGGCTACATGGCAGACAGTTATTGCCCTCTGTCATTGGGTTGGTTAAGGGCCTAAGTGACACATAGGTGCCAGTCTGAGAGGGGTGCCAGAGGTGCCACAGCTATAAGACATATGGGGAATACACCAATACACTCCTTTATACTTAAGTGTACATGCACCTCCCTTTTCTGGCATTAGAGCAAACTTACAGGTGACATAATATTATCCTGTTCACCTACTGCCTCTCCTTCCCAGCCGTTAACCACAAACCTCCAAACCTTCCTACCCCTTTCCACATCTTATCCCCCCTTGCCTCTAAAACCAACACAACACATCACCTAAGTCAAGCTGCACTGTGGAACAATATAACTCCTCAGGACAATACAGGAGCACATCACCTCAGAGCCTAGGAGCAGCCTTCAACATATAATACATACTTTTAAAAAATGCACAGTAAAATAAACACAAGATGAACACATAACTGGTATAGAATCTAATACCAAGCATACAAATTTGAAAACTCTAATTAAATGTGATATGAGAATTGTATTGTTAAATGTAAACTTTTAAAGACAATTTCCTGCATTTTGAGCACCTTGAATATATAAATAAGAAGATATGAGAGCTTAGAACACAAATTACATCTCAGGCATGCAAAGCAAATTTTCCATTTTTCTCCCCATAGTACACCAATGATAGAAAAACAGAAACTTTTTGAACTCCAAATACATTAATTTCTACACAAAACAATTCAGTATTTTCAATCTAGCCACCTGGCAACTAAGAAATACATCAAAAATAATGGTGAGTAACTTCCTGAGACAATCTTTGACAATATGTCACAGAAGAAGTGATAAAATTACAATTCCTAGCGTCTGTTTATCTTACAATCTACAGTATAAAATAAGTGACTGCCATTAACATTCTGTAAATGGATGAGCCACCTCAACATAAAGTTATGTTATACCCCTCATTTTTTCTAGACCTTCTCTACTAGTGACCTATTAACTCAAAAGCTTTACTGGACATATTCACCACACAATCTGTAGTAGAAATAAGTTGATAGAGGAGCAGGAGCATAAGATCTGTGCCCTTCTCATACAGTTACAATATGCAAAGGAGTAAGTAGATAGGTTGAGGAGGGGTAAGGCTGCAGGGGAATGGGAACTGGCAGTTGGCAAGAAGGTGGCGAGGAGGAGGAGGTATTCAGACAGTTTTACTTTGCATATATGCGATAGATTTGACCAACTCCTAGAGTTGAGTGGAGAGGAGACTGTTGTAGCTATAGGTGTATGAAATATGCAGCAATCCTTGGCGATTAGGAGGCCTAAGTCAGTTGCAAAGTGTAACAGAAAGAAAAAGGTTCTGCTGCTAGGTAGTTCACATGGTAGAGGTGTGGGCCAGCAGTGGCAGGAAGTGTCGGATAGTGAGTACCAGGTGACCAGCGTTGTGAAGCCTAGTGCAGGTTTGGCTCAGGTGACTGACAGCACAGGGGAGTTATGCAGAAATTTTACAAAAGAGGTTTAGGTAGTGATTGTGGTTGGAACAGGGTAGGGATGAGGAATATGATGTAGGTGGCGACCTAGTAAAGATAGTTACTTAAACTGGTGGCACTAATGTGCATTTCATACATCTGTTTCAGCCTCATGATCAGTCTCATCTTAATGCGGCTGTTACATGTGTTAACATGGGGTTGGAGAATGCACTGATGGCAGAGGACATGGGTCACACTGCAGTGTTGCCTGTTGAGTCTATCAATAGATCAGATTTCACTAGGCATGGCCACCACTTCAATAGATAAAGGAAGAGGAGGCTGGTAAAGCTTATAGGTGACAGTGTAGTGGGTGATGGTGGGATCACTCATGGCAAAATTCCTGTAGTAGTTGGTGTTAGACCTGTAACTTTTTTTGCTTAACGGAAGTCCCTCTTACTAAGGAATCAACTTCAGACATTCAGAGGAGGCCAGGTATACAACTAGAGAAGGAATTAGCATATTTCATTGAAATATAAGAGGTATTAGAGATACAGTTGGTGAATTGCTTATACATGATGACTCTGACATTATTGCTACATCAGAGCACCACATAAATATTTTGGCAATTCAGAGGCTTCCTTTACCAGAGTACAGATTAGCTGGTTGTTTTTCAAGGAATTCCTTGTGGAGTATGGGAGTGACCATGTACTTAAAACAATATTCCGTTTGAGTCCACAGACATACCGCAGCACTGCACTGAACAGATATTTGAATGTTGTGCACTACTGTTGAATTTAATGAAACTAAACTTCTAATTGTAATTGTTATAGATAAATTAATTATATGTGGTGACTTCAATATTAATTTTACATATGATTGTGCAAGAAAAAGAATGTTGGTAGGTCTCCTAAACTGGTATTATCTGATGCAGACTGTTTTTTTCCAACTAGTGTGTAGGGGAACAGTAGGACAGCCATACACAATATTTTTTTCATTCTTCATTACTAGATGGGCATTCTGTTAGTAAAAGGGTGAATGGCCTTTCAGACTATGATGCATAAATCTGAACACTAAATGCTTTTGTTCTTAAACAAATGTCACACATAATTACAAACTATGTAAGAAAGCTAGTTCAATGCCAATAGAGAGTTTTTTAAAGTTCATTGAGGAACAAGAGTGATAGGATTTTTATAGTGCTGATAACATAGATGACAAATATAATACTTTTCTTAACACATTTCTTATGCTCTTTGAGAGCTGCTTTCCATTAGAACATTCTAAAGGGGGACTAGCAGTAAAAGGCAGAATGGGTGGCTAACTAGTGGGATAAGGATATTGTGTTGAACAAAGTGGGAATTATATCAAAATTTTAGATGTAGTCACACTCAGGCAACAGTATCCCATTACAAACAGTATTGTAAAATGCTTAAAAATGTTATTAGTAAGACAAAGATTATGTGGTATGCAAATAGCATAGCTAATTCACAGGATAAAATTGAAACCATATGGTCAGTTGTGAAGGAAGTGTCTGGTCAGTAGCACAAGTTCAATGATGTAAAGTCAGTTTGTAGTAAAAATATTTCTGTTATTGGTAAGTCAGATACATGTACTGTATTTAACAATCATTTTCTGAGCATTGCTGGTGAGTTAAATAAAAACTTAAGTTTCTACAGAGAATCATATATCTGTCTTGGAAAATGCCTTTCTGAGGCTGATGCTTGAAATACTCCTCTGTGATACTGAAAAGTGCAGAATGAGCCAATAATTAAATCACTGAAGACTAAGGACTCTCATGGATATGATTGAGTGCCTAGCAGAATATTAAAGTTCTGTGCTGCACATGTTAGCCCTGTGATTAGCCATATTTGTAATTCTTCCATTAAGAATGGTCAGTTTCCTGAATGATTAAAGTACTCAGTAGTAAAGCTGTTTTATAAAAAGGGAGAAAGGTATAATGCAGACAATTTTAGACCTTGAAAAATTTTAACTCTGCAGCGGAGTGTGCCCTGATATGAAACTTCCTGGCAGATTAAAACTGTGTGCCGGGCCAAGACACGAACTCGGGACCTTTGCCTTTTGTCGGAAAGTGCTCTACCAACTGAGCTACCCAAGCATGATTTGTGCCCTATCCTCACAGTTTTAATTCCGCCAGTACCTTCTCTCCTACCTTCCAAACTTCACAGAAGCTCTCCTGCATACCTTCCAGAACTCCTGGAAGAAAGGATATTGCGGAGACATGGCTTAGCCACAGCTTAGGGGATGTTTCCAGGATGAAATTTTCACTCTGCAGCCAGCAGTGTTTGCTAAAGTTATTGAAAAAGCAGTGCATGTAAGCATGATTGATCATTTTGTTGTTATTGTTGTGGTCTTCAGTCCTGAGACTGGTTTGATGCAGATCTCCATGCTACTCTTTCCTGTGCAAGCTTCTTCATCTCCCAGTACCTACCGCAACCTACATCCTCTTGAATCTGCTTAGTGTATTCATCTCTTGGTCTCCCTCTATGATTTTTACCCTCCACGCTGCCCTCCAGTATTAAATAGGTGATCCCTTGATGCCTCAGAACATTTCCTACCAACCGATCCCTTCTTCTAGTCAAGTTGTACCACAAACTCCTCTTCTCCCCAATTCTATTCAATACCTCCTCATTAGTTATGTGATCTACCCATCTAATCTTCAGCATTCTTTTGTTGCACCACATTTTAAAAACTTCTATTCTCTTCTTGTGTAAACTATTTATCGTCCATGTTTCACTTCCATATGTGGCTACACTCCAAACAAATAATTTCAGAAACGAATTTCTCTTCTTCAGAAATACTTTCCTTGCCATTACCAGTCTACATTTTATATCCTCTCTATTTCGACCATCATCAGTTACTTTGCTCCCCAAATAGCAAAACTCCTTTACTACTTTAAGTGTCTCATTTCCTAATCTAATTCCCTCAGCATCACCTGACTTAATTCGACTACATTCCATTATCCTTGTTATGCTTTTGTTGATGTTTATCTTATACCCACCTTTCAAGACACTGTCCATTCCATTCAGCTGCTCATCCAAGTCCTTTGCTGCCTCTGACAGAATTGCAATGTCATCTGCAAACCTCAAAGCTTTTATTTCTTCTCCATGGATTTTAACACCTACTCAGAATTTTTCTTTTGTTTCCTTTACTGCTTGCTCAATATACAGATGGAATAGCCTTATTTAAATAAGGTGTTTGATTGTGGTGATCACAAAATATTGCTCCAGAAGTTGGACCATTACTGAACACAGGGAGTAGCTCACAACTGGTTCACCTCTTTCTCTAGCTATAGACGGCATAAGGTCATTATTCACAGTGTTGACAATGGCTTTAAGATGGGGTACAGTCAAATGGTGGGTGCCCCAGGGATCCGTGTTGGGGCCACTCCTGTTCTTTATAGATATAAATGATGTGTCCTCTAGTATTATGGGTAATTCTAAAATATTTTTGGTTACTGATGACGCTAGCTTTGTAGTAAAGGATTTTGTGTGCAACATTGGCTCAGTTTCAAAAAGTGCAGTTCATGACATAAGTTCATGGCTTGTAGAAAAACTAATGCTAAATCACAATAAGGCTCAGTTTTTACAGTTTCTACACACAATTCAACAAAACCCAGAATTTTAATTTTACAGAATGGGCATTGGATTAGTGAAACTGAATGGTTCAGATTTCTAGGTGTTCAGATTGATAGTAAACTGTTGTGGAAAGCCCATGTTCAGAATCTTGTTCAAAGATGCTGATATTTTTACTGTTCAGATGGTATCTGAAGTAAGTGATCGATTGACACAAAAATTAACCTACTTTGCTTATTTTCATTTGCTTATGTCATACAATATTATGCTTGGGGGTAACTTTTCCTAATCTAACAGGATATTTTTGGCTCAGAAATGGGCAGTTCATTCAATAAGTAGTGCAATTTTGTGAACCTCTTGTCAACCCCTGCTCACTAGTCTGGGTCTTTTGACATTGGCCTCTCAATGTATATGTTGTTGTTGTTGTTGTGGTCTTCAGTCCTGAGACTGGTTTCACGCAGCTCTCCACGCTACTCTATCCTGTCCAAGTTTCTTCATCTCCCAGTACCTACTGCAGTGTACAGCCTACAGCCTTTTGAATCTGCTTAGTGTATTCATCTCTTGGTCTCCCTCTATGATTTTTACCCTCCACGCTGCCCTCCAATACTAAATTGGTGATCCCTTGATGCCTCAGAACATGTTCTACCAACCGATCCCTTCTTCTAGTCAAGTTGTGCCATAAACTCCTCTTCTCACCAATCCTATTCAGTACCTCCTCATTAGTTATGTGATCTACCCATCTAATCTTCAGCATTCTTCTGTAGCACCACATTTCGAAAGCTTCTATTCTCTTCTTGTCCAAACTATTTATCATCCATGTTTCACTTCCATACATGGCTACACTCCATACATATACTTTCAGAAATGACTTCCTGACACTAAAATCTATACTCGAAGTTAACAGATTTCTCTTCTTCAGAAACGCTTTTCTTGCCATTGCCAGTCTACATTTTATATCCTCTCTACTTCAACCATCATCAGTTATTTTGCTCCCCAAACAGCAAAACTCCTTTACTACTTTAAGTGTCTCATTTCCTAATCTAATTCCCTCAGCATCACCCGACTTAATTCGACTACATTCCATTATTCCCATTTTGCTTTTGTTTATTTTCCCCTTATATCCTCCTTTCAAGACACTATCCACTCCGTTCAACTGCTGTTCCAAGTCCTTTGCTGTCTCTTACAGAATTACAAAGTCATCGGTGAACCTTAAAGTTTTTATTTCTTCTCCATGGATTTTAATACCTGCTCCAAATTTTTCTTTTGTTTCCTTGACTGTTGACAACATCGGGGAGAGGCTACAGCCCTGTCTCACTCCCTTCCCAACCACTGCCTCCCTTTCATGCCCCTCAACTTTTATAACTCCCATCTGGTTTCTATACAAATTGTAAATAGCCTTTCACTCCCTGTATTTTACCCCTGCCACATTCAGAATTTGAAAGAGAGTATTCCAGTCAACATTGTCAAAAGCTTTCTCAAAGTCTACAAATGCTACAAATGTAGGTTTGCCTTTTCTTAATCTAGCTTCTAAAATAAATCATAGGGTCAGTATTGCCTGACGTGTTCCCATATTTCTATGGAATCCAAACTGATCTTCCCTGAGTTCGGCTTCTACTAGATGTTCCATTTGTCTGTAAAGAATTCGCTTTAGTATTTTCCAGCCGTGACGTGTTAAACTGATAGTTCAGTAATTTTCACATCTGTCAACGACTGCTGTCTTTGGGATTGGAATTATTATATTCTTCTTGTAATCTGAGGGTATTTCGCCTGTCTCATACATTTTGCTTACCAGATGGCAGAGTTTTGTCATGACTGGCTCTCTCAAGGCTGTCAGTAGTTGTAATAGAATGTTTTCGACTCCGGGGTCTTGTTTTGACTCAGGTCTTTCAGTGCTCCGTCAAACTCTTCATGCAGTATCATATCTAACATTTCATCTTCATTTACATCCTCTTCCATTTCCATAATATTGTCCTCAAGAACATCGCCCTTATATAGACCCTCTATATACTCCTTCCACCTTTCTGCTTTTCCTTCTTTGCTTAGAACTGGGTTTCCATCTGAGCTCTTGATATTCATACAAGTGGCTCTCTTTTCTCCAAAGGTCTCTTTAATTTTCCTGTAGGCAGTATCTATCTTACCTCTAGTGAGATAAGCCTCTACATCCTTGCATTTGTCATCTAGCCATGCCTGCTTAGCCATTTTGCACTTCCTGTCAATCTCATTTTTGAGACGTTTGTATTCCTTTTTGCCTGCTTCATTTATTGCATTTTTATATTTTCTCCTTTCATCAATTAAATTCAATATTTCTTCTGTCACCAAAGGATTTCTACTAGCCCTCGTCTTTTCACCTACTTGATCCTCTGCTGCCTTCACTACTTCATCCCTCATTCCCTTATGTACTCCCTGAAACTTTGTACAACCTCTGGTTTAGTCAGTTTATCCAGGTCCCATCTCCTTAAATTTCCACCTTTTTGCAGTTTCTTCAGTTTTAATCTACAGTTCCTAACCAATAGATTGTGGTCAGAGTCAACATCTGCCCCTGGAAATGTCTCACAATTTAAAACCTGGTTACTAAATCTCTGTCTTACCATTATAGAATCTATCTGAAACCTGTTAGAATCTCAAGGCTTCTTCCATGTATACAACCATCTTTTATGATTCTTGAACCAAGTGTTAGCTATGATTAAGTTGTGCTCTGTTCAAAATTCCACCAGGCGGCTTCCTCTTTCATTTCTTACCCCTCAATTCATATTCACCTACTACGTTTCCTTCTCTCCCTTTTCCTACTACCGAATTCCAGTCACCCATGACTGTTAAATTTTCGTCTTCCTTCACTATCTGAATAATTTCTTTTATTTCATCATACATTTCTTCAATTTCTTCATCATCTGCAGAGCTAGTTGGCATATAGACTTGGGCTACTGTAGTAGGCGTGGGCTTTGTGTCTATCTTGGCCACAACAATGTGTTCGCTGTGCTGTTTGTAGCAGCTTACCCGCATTCCTATTGTTCTGTTCAGTATTAAACCTACTCCTGCATTACCACTATTTGATATTGTATTTATAATCCTGGATTCACCTGATCAAAAGTCTTGTTCCTCCTGCCACCGAACTTCACTAATTTCCACTATATCCAACTTTAACCTATCCATTTCCCTTTTTAAATTTATTAACCTACCTGCCCAATTAAGGGATCTGACATTCCATGCTCCGATCCGTAGAACGCCTGTTTTCTTTCTCCTGATAATGATGTCCTCCTGAGTAGTCCCCTCGTGGAGATCCAAATCGGGGACTATTTTACCTCCAGAATATTTTACCCAAGAGGACGCCATCATCATTTATCCATACAGTAAAGCTTCCTGCCCTCAGGAGAAATTACGGCCATAGTTTCCCCTTGCTTTCAGCCGTTTGCAGTACCAGCACAGCAAGGCTGATTTGGTTAGTGTTACAAGGCCAGATCAGTCCATCATCCAGACTGTTGCCCCTGCAACTACTGAAAAGGCTGCTGCCCCACCAACAAGCAACAGTACCTCCATTATGACAGCTGCCACCCAATCCACATCAAATGGTCCCTTCCCTGCAGGCTAGATCTTCATGGCAAATGAATCTGCTCCAGTCCGGAATCCCTGAACCATTACACCAACAACCTGAAAACAGCTTTCGCATCCTGCAACTACCCTCGCGACCTGGTACAGAAGCAAATAACCAGAGCCACTTCCTCATCTCCTCAAACCCAGAACCTCCCACAGAAGAACCCCAAAAGTGCCCCACTTGTGACAGAATACTTTCCGGGACTGGATCAAACTCTGAATGTGGCTCTCCAGCAGGGTACGACTTCCTCAAATCCTGCCCTGAAATGAGATCCATCCTTCATGAAATCCTCCCCACTCCACCAAGAGTGTCTTTCTGCCGTCCACCTAATCTTCGTAACCTCTTAGTTCATCTCTATGAAATCCCCAAACCACCTTCCCTACCCTCTGGCTCCTACCCTTGTAACTGCCCCTGGTGTAAAACCTGTCCCATGCACCCTCCCACCACCACCTACTCCAGTCCTGTAACCCGGAAGGTGTACACGATCAAAGGCAGAGCCACGTGTGAAAGCACCCACGTGATTTACCAACTGACCTGCCTACACTGCGAAGCTTTCTATGTGGGAATGACCAGCAACAAACTGTCCATTCACATGAATGGTCACAGGCAGACAGTGTTTGTTGGTAATGAGGATCACCCTGTGGCTAAACATGCCTTGGTGCATGGTCAGCACATCTTGGCACAGTGTGTGTGTGTGTGTGTTTGTGTGTGTGTGTGTGTGTGTGTGTGTGTGTGTGTGTGTATGGTTTTACAAAAAGGTACGGCCAAACTTTCAGGAAACATTCATCACACACATATAAAGAAATGATGTTATGTGGACGTGTGTCCGGAAATGCTTAATTTCCATGTTAGAGCTCATTTTAGTTTCGTCAGTACGTACTGTACTTCCTTGATTCACCGCCAGTTGGCCCAATTGAAGGAAGGTAATGTTGACTTCAGTGCCTTGTGTTGACATGCGACTTATTGTTCTACAGTACTAGCATCAAGCACATCAGTACGTAGCATCAACAGGTTAGTGTTCATCACGAACATGGTTTTGCAGTCAGTGCAATGTTTACAAATGCGGAGTTGCCAGATGCCCATTTGATGTATGGATTAGCACGGAGCAATAGTCGTGGCGTGGTACGTTTGTATTGAGACAGATTTCCGGAACGAAGGTGTTCCGACAGGAAGACGTTGGAAGCAATTGATCGGTGTCTTAGGGAGCAAGGAACATTCCAGCCTATGACTCGCAACTGGGGAAGACCTAGAACAACGAGGACACCTGCAATGGATGAGGCAATTCTTCGTGCAGTTGATGATAACCCTAATGTCAGCATCAGAGAAGTTGCTGCTGTACAAGGTAACATTGACCACGTCACTGTACGGTGAGTGCTATGGGAGAACCAGTTGTTTCCGTACCATGTACAGCATGTGCAGGCACTATCAGCAGCTGATTGGCCTCCACGGGTACACTTCTGCAAATGGTTCATCCAACAATGTGTCAATCCTCATTTCAGTGCAAATGTTCTCTTTACGGATGAGGCTTCATTCCAACGTGATCAAATTGTAAATTTTTACAATCAACATGTGTCGGCTGATGAGAATCTGCAAGCAATTGTGCAATCACGTCATCAACACAGATTTTCTGTGAACATTTGGGCAGGCATTGTTGGCGATGTCTTGATTGGGCCCCATGTTCTTCCACCTACCCTCAATGGAGCACGTTATCATGATTTCATAAGGGATATTCTACCTCTGTTGCTAGAACATGTGCCTTTACAAGTACAACACAACATGTGGTTCATGTACAATGGAGCTCCTGCACATTTCCGTCGAAGTGTTCTTACACTTCTCAACAACAAATTCGGTGACCGATGGATTGGTAGAGGTGGACCAATTCCATGGCCTCCACGCTCTCCTCACCTCAACCCTCTTGACTTTCATTTATGGGGGCATTTGAAAGCTGTTGTCTACGCAACCCCAGTACCAAATGTAGAGACTCTTCGTGCCCGTATTGTGGACAGCTGTGATACAATACGCCATTCTCCAGGGCTGCATCAGCGCATCAGGGAGTCCATGCAACGGATGGTGGATGCATGTATCCTTGCTAACAGAGGTTATTTTGAACATTTCCTGTAACAAAGTGTTTGAAGTCACGCTGGTACGTTCTGTTGCTGTGTGTTTCCATTCCATGATTAATGTGATTTGAAGAGAAGTAATAAAATGAGCTCTAACATGGAAAGTTAGTGTTTCCGGACACCTGTCCACATAACATATTTTCTTTCTTTGTGTGTGAGGAATGTTTCTTTACTGTCATTTCTTGTTAACAATATCAGAGCATTCACTCAGTTAATACCTGGCAGAAATCCAGTCTGCATTTGGATCGCACTTCCTTACCTCTTGTGCAGAAATGTGTGGGGTATATTGCTGCATCCATTTTCAATAAGATACCAAAACTCTTAGCAGTAATCCAAGCACTTTCAAATCAAAACTGAAGTGTTTTCTCATGTGTTATTCCTTCTATTCTGCTCATGAGTTCCTTGAAAAATTAAGCTGATTCTAATGTTATATTGTTGATTGTGTTTAATTAAACTTATGGCTTGACTTTTTTCATTTCATATACATTTTATTTTATCTGTTATTTCTTTTATGTTGTAATTTCACATAGTGACACATTCCATGACCTTGGAGATTTTCTCCTCAATTTGGTCCTATACAACTAAATGGGTAAATGACTGATTGCCAGTGAGACTTTTTCCAATGAATTAGTACACCAATATCCATACATTGCCCATCCAATATCTGCATAAGTAGATGTCTGAGAGTCAGCCATACATCACTTGCCACTGCTCCTCACATTCATGTATACAGAAAACTTCTTAGATAACCAACTGAAAAGCATCCAGACAATAATTTTCCCAACTGCTGTCCCAGGAAGTCTTCTACCTCTTACATTGCTTTTGCTCTTTGTCACTGTTCATAATATTTGTGTAGAAGAAGAAATGGCACTCATTTAGTGATTACAGACAACTGAGTGTTCAGACAGTACCAACTGTTCTGCAAAATATATCAAAGCCTCTGGTTTGTACACCATCTAAATTTTCTGGATGACTTCGGACTCTATAGTGTAGCAGGAACCTTTCAGTTATTTATGACTGTAATCGCTCATATGTACACTCCTGGAAATGGAAAAAAGAACACATTGACACCGGTGTGTCAGACCCACCATACTTACTCCGGACACTGCGAGAGGACTGTACAAGCAATGATCACACGCACGGCACAGCGGACACACCAGGAACAGCGGTGTTGGCCGTCGAATGGCGCTAGCTGCGCAGCATTTGTGCACCGCCGCCGTCAGTGTCAGCCAGTTTCCCGTGGCATACGGAGCTCCATCGCAGTCTTTAACACTGGTAGCATGCCGCGACAGCGTGGACGTGAACCGTATGCGCAGTTGACGGACTTTGAGCGAGGGCGTGTAGTGGGCATGCGGGAGCCCGGGTGGACATACCGCCGAATTGCTCAACACGTGGGGCGTGAGGTCTCCACAGTACATCGATGTTGTCGCCAGTGGTCGGCGGAAGGTGCACGTGCCCGTCGACCTGGGACCGGACCGCAGCGACGCACGGATGCACGCCAAGACCGTAGGATCCTACGCAGTGCCGTAGGGGACCGCACCGCCACTTCCCAGCAAATTAGGGACACTGTTGCTCCTGGGGTATCGGCGAGGACCATTCGCAACCGTCTCCATGAAGCTGGGCTACGGTCTCGCGCACCGTTAGGCCGTCTTCCACTCACGCCCCAACATTGTGCAGCCCGCCTCCAGTGGTGTCGCGACAGGCATGAATGGAGGGACGAATGGAGATGTGTCGTCTTCAGCGATGAGAGTCACTTCTGCCTTGGTGCCAATGATGGTCGTATGCGTGTTTGGCGCCGTGCAGGTGAGCGCCACAATCAGGACTGCATACGACCGAGGCACACAGGGCCAACACCCGGCATCATGGTGTGGGGAGCGATCTACTACACTGGCCGTACACCACTGGTGATCGTCGAGGGGACACTGAATAGTGCACGGTACATCCAAACCGTCATCGAACCCATCGTTCTACCATTCCTAGACCGGCAAGGGAACTTGCTGTTCCAACAGGACAATGCACGTCCGCATGTATCCCGTGCCACCCAACGTACTCTAGAAGGTGTAAGTCAACTACCCTGGCCAGCAAGATCTCCGGATCTGTCCCCCATTGAGCATGTTTGGGACTGGATGAAGCGTCGCCTCACGCGGTCTGCACGTCCAGCACGAACGCTGGTCCAACTGAGGCGCCAGGTGGAAATGGCATGGAAAGCCGTTCCACAGGACTACATCCAGCATCTCTACGATCGTCTCCATGGGAGAATAGCAGCCTGCATTGCTGCGAAAGGTGGATATACACTGTACTAGTGCCGACATTGTGCATGCTCTGTTGCCTGTGTCTATGTGCCTGTGGTTCTGTCAGTGTGATCATGTGATGTATCTGACCCCAGGAATGTGTCAATAAAGTTTCCCCTTCCGGGGACAATGAATTCACGGTGTTCTTATTTCAATTTCCAGGAGTGTATTTAGTCTCCAATGTATACACTGACAACAACCTCATCACATAATCTGAAGAGGCAGAACATATCAACCACTTATGGTATAGTTTTAGATGGTTTTGTAAACAAGTCCTGGTCTTTCATCCATCAAGCAGTGGATATTCAGTCAGTGCTCAAGGCTTAATCACTACTGTCACAATTTCAAAGTAATTCATAATGGACAAGCTAAGGTGCTTCCTTGGATTATACAACTTCTATTAAAGGTTTGTCCACAAAAATACACTGACAGAGGCTCAGAATAACAATACCTTAAACATTCTCTAATTACTTGAGATGTATCAAGATGAACAACTGTAACAGACACTGCCTTTAATGTTTGTGATATTAAGATAACCATCATAGATGCAGCACTCTTACCTCACCTGTCACTATAAACTCCTGTAGCTTTCGCAGTAGATGCATCAGCAAATGCAATACAGTGCTATTGATTCGTGTGGTGTCAGTTAAGTGCAACCAATTGGATACTTTAGCAAACCATTTGGTCAGCATTTGACAGAGAACACTATATTGAAGGTGAGCAATTCACACTTCACATGTAACAAAAATCACTAACTTCTTTCAAAAACTAGGGAAAGCACTATCATGCTAGATGCCACACCTAGACTAATTTGTCCACTTTACAACCAATGTAAGACAAGATAAAATATTCTTTCTTACACTGAGGTAATCAAAAAATAAGTACATCTACATCCAAATGACTAGAATTCTCACTTAAGTGCCTGGAAGAGGTTTCTTTCAACCACCTTCTAACAATTTCTCTACCATTCCAGTCCCTAACAGCATGTGAGTAAAATGAACAGTTAAATGTTTCTGTACCAGCTCTGATTCGTCTTATTTTATTATGATGATCATTTCTCTCTATGTAAGCTGGCAATGATAAAAAAATTTCAGTTTCAGAGGAGAAAGCTGGTGACTCAAGTTTTGTGAAAAGACCTTGTCACAACGAAAAATGTCTTTGTATTTCCATCTCCGCAGGCTTACTAAATCTGTCACACTCTTCACTTTTTCATGATCACACAAAATGAGTTACCCTTCTTTGAACATTTCTGATGTCCTATGTCAGTTCTATCATTTAAGGATCCCATACTGCACAGCAATATTCCAGCAGAGGATGAACAAGCACAGTGTAGGCACCCTCTTTAGTACACCTTGTAGTGGGACACCCTCCACACTACCTTTTTTTTTAATAGAAATAATCGATACCATGTATACTATCGATTCTTCTATAGTTGAACATTCTCGGATGTTTCACTGAAAGAATTTCATTTGATTTTGTGTACATTGTACTAAACTTCAGTCTAAAATTTACCAAAAGAAATTAATTTGTTGCAATCAATATGTATTTAAGGTTAAAATTCTTCTTCTTCTGGAAATGATTGAAACTATACTTAACATTCCTATTAATAATTGCACAATCTGACAATAATTATAAAATTTATTTCTGGACTCATTTACAAAGGTTGATGTATTTTGGCAAAGATTCATCTTTTGTCAAGAAAGTATGTAAACTCCTTCGCCTTGTAAATTCTTTGGAATATTGTGAGTACCACAGAATGTAGGGAGTAGTGGATATGCCTCTGATAGAAATGCACATATTTTGCTAATCTTGTCATCAACCATGTAATTAATGGTTTTATGAAAATGGAAATTGTGAAGTTGGTGTGACATAGGAGAATGGAATAAAATAAAATAAAATCATAGCAACAGATAGTACTTCATCAGTTATTTAGTCATCAGGAATGTACAACATTATAAGTCAAAATTTCAACCGCAAAGATGTACCCCTAGACACAAGACTTGGAGCCAACAAGAGAAAATGAAGATAAGCAAAAAGTTTTGCTTTTGTATATCTTATGCCTCTCAAACCTTTTGAAAATAATGAAGAGACTAAGAGAAATTTAATAGTGATGTGTGGGAGGGTAAGATTGCGAGTGTGGGAATGAGCCATGATCTGTTGACTGATAATGAAGTCTTGTCTGTTGCAGAAGAAGAAAGGACAGTGTTTAGTTTCATTTCCAGTTTTTATGTACATACAGAAACTCCAATCACTTGACAAAAGAAGACCCGAGAGCTGCTCAACAAAGCCGGATAAAAAATGACAAGGTAATATCAACAATGGCAGACTGGATCAATTGAAACAGTACTTTACAACTACGATGAGAGACATCAATATGAAAAAAATTAAATACAGGCTATTTGTGAAATTAATATTTTTTGTGGAGTCTTGTGATTGCTAGGATAATGGATAGAGACAAGGGTTGTGGTGATGAAAGTTGTAGGACATAGCCTAGACATGTTCGAACAAAGTGAAAGTGTAGTCAGCAAAGAAGCAGTGAAACCAAATATTATGCAGTTGGTTTTGGCAAAATTGAGTGCAGTTACTGATCAGTTAACAGAAATACAAACTGAAAACAATCATAAAATGGACAGGGTACAATACCAAATAGACCAACTTAGTAATCAGGTTTTGGAACTAAAAAATGGATTGTCAGGTGGATAAAAAAGTGTGAATGAAAAAAATCGATGTCTTAGAAAATAAATTTATTGTTTTGGAAAATGAGTTAGTTGCACAATCTTCAAACAGGAGAAGAATGTTAATGACATCAAAGTTCAAAAAAGGTTGTAGGAAAAAAAGAAAGAAAAAAAATGGAACAGAACTTTAGTTGTTTAGATCAAAAAAAATTTAGTGTTGAAAACACTATGCTAACTAATGTAAATGTTTTTGATCATAAAATTTCAGTAGTTCAGGACAATTGCATTCACAACAATCAGTATTCATACAATCAAAGTTTTCCATCACACAATTTACATCCAGTGGATTTTCTGCACCACTGTAGAGACAGTTTGTGTCAGGTATGAGTGACAATCAAAAAATTAAGTTTGTTAAAAGATGTCTTGAAGGTGAAGCATTGTCTTGGGTAAATCTAAATTTAAGCCAGTGGGAGACATATCAAAGTTTCACAAAGAGTTTTTTAAACAAATTTTGGTCAGAAGCTGAGCAAGGAAGAATTATAAGTGAATTACTGAATGGTGCAAATTATAGGAATAGGGACGGAACTGTGAAGAGTTCTGGAAGAATCAGCCTAAGAAATTAGCGCTTCTCGACAGGCCAATTGACCAAATGACGTTGATTGCTGCACTAAAAACGAGATTACCAGAAAGATTGCAGCGGGCTTTTGTACATGGACCTGATGATTGCCTTGAACAATTTTTACAATATGTTGACAATGTGGATAGGGCAGTAGAAAGAAGCATATATCATAACAATCAAAATGATAGAAATCACAATGGTAACTACAGAATTGGAGATAATGGTAATTTCTATCAGGGTTGAAATGGCAACAGAGATAGAAACCTTGAACATCAGCAGAATAGGAATAAGGGAAGTAGCCATGGTCAGATCAATAGAAGAAATAATCATAGAGGTGGCCATTTGGGAAAGGGTAATTCACCTCAATGAAGTCCACAGTTTTAGGGTGAGGAAACATAACAGTTTCAGGACCCCTAATTTAGTGACTGCTGCGGTTGTAGGTTCGAATCCTGCCTCGGGCAAGGATGTGTGTGATGTCCTTAGGTTAATATAATAGAGGGAAACATTCCACGCGGGAAAAATATATTTAAAAACAAAGATGATGTGACTTACCATCCGATAGTGCTGGCAGGTCAATAGAAACACAAACAGGCACATACATACACACAAAATTCAAGCTTTCGCAACAAACTGTTGCCTCATCAGGAAAGAGGGAAGGAGAGGGAAAGACGAAAGGAAGTGGGTTTAAGGGAGAGGGTAAGGAGTCATTCTAATCCCGGGAGTGGAAAGACTTACCTTAGGGGGAAAAAAGGAAGGGTATACACTCGCACACACACACATATACAGTCTGCTTGTGTCTGTATATGTGTGGATGGATATGTGTGTGTGTGCGAGTGTATACCCTTCCTTTTTTCCCCCTAAGGTAAGTCTTTCCGCTCCTGGGATTGGAATGACTCCTTACCCTCTCCCTTAAAACCTACTTCCTTTCGTCTTTCCCTCTCCTTCCCTCTTTCCTGATGAGGCAACAGTTTGTTGCGAAAGCTTGAATTTTGTGTGTATGTATGTGTCTGTTTGTGTTTCTATCAACCTGCCAGTGCTTTCGGATGGTAAGTCACATCATCTTTGTTTTTAAATATATGTCCTTAGGTTAGTTAGGTTTAAGTAGTTCTAAGTTCTAGGGGACTGATGACTTCAGCAGTTAAGTCCCATAGAGCTCAGAGCTATTTGAACCATTTTGAAACCCTAATTTACACTTGCATTTAGACATTAATAAAACTGTATCTTCAGGTTTTTGTGATATCAAGACTTTTCCATGAATTTTCAGGCATGGAACTGCATAAATTCAGATTCTTCTTCTAATATTTTGGCTGAATACCATCCAGCCATCTTCAGAGTGAGCCGAGGTGCAGACGCAGTGGTTCGGCCCTCGGGTTTAAAAGGTCAGAGCAAGTGCTGGGGCATTAGTCACCTCAGCTCACTCTGAAGATGGCCTGCATGGTATTCAGCCTAAATATTAGAAGAAAAATCTGAATTTATCTGGCTGCACACCCAATACTATGTGGAATAATAATGTGTCACAATTATCTGAAGTTAAACAGAAGGAACAATAGATTTCTCATGTATGTTTTGATCAAAAGTTTTGAAATACTATGTTTGATTATAGTAATGTAGATACTCATCACAAACCAGAATGTGAGTGTAATGATAATTTTGATGTATTGTGTTTTAATCATTGTTTCTCTTGGTCAGAAAACAGTGTTACTGATGTATGCAAAACAGGTGATGACTGTATGGAATACGGATTAGGTGGCATTTTTTATGTAGATGTGAATGAGAGCTGTGAAATGACTGAGGTTGGTAAGACTGAGACTGGTAGCTTATTGCAAATGAATGTATGATGGTGATGAGACTTGTGTTGTTATTGATGTTATTGATGATGTAGTTTTGGAAGAAAATTATGATGAAGTTGATGATGATGATGATGATGATGATGAGTATCAGGTTTTTCTAGAGTTTAAGAATAATGTGATGATGAAAGTGAGAGTCATTGAATATCAGTCCTGTCAAAACAGCTTTTCATTAATGTCATGCAGAGTAATGATCCAAACAGTAAAGCTGAGTTATCTGTAAGCATAGATCATAAAGGTGAAAACGTTTTGAAATTTCTTTGGGACCAGATTGGTGATAACATAGATAAATGTGCATTCTGGAATAAGTTAGCTATGGTTAGTCAAAATTTATATCCAAATTGGTGGAATGAAGTGAAAGAAGATCTAAGTAGAAAATGAAATTTTGACAGCAATTAATTTTGTGCTCCTTTTGTAATAAGTAATGTTAGTTGTGTTATGGAACCCATTCAGTGTGTTCAATCTTTACCTGATAATGTAAGTAACTGAAGTAATGCTGTGATACCAGTAAAGTTGATAAAACCCTGTAAGAATAGTGTGGATGTAGCATTTGATGAAATTGAGAGTGATCTCTTGCATGAAGTGTACAATAACTGAGATGATGATTCAAGCTTTGGATGTCATTAAATTAAGATTAAGATTAATCAGTGGGAAGGGAACTGTTTGATTGATATAGGTAGTCCAATTTATGGTATATCTGAACAATTTAAAGACAAAATCCAGTATAGTAAGAATTTTGTGGCAATGCCCATTGTAAGTGTAAAGATAAGAGGAGCTAAAGGTAAGCAAAGCAAATTACTGAAATCTCAGGTACTTTTAACATTTAGTACAGGAGGCAAAACCTTTGAACATGGATGCTTAGTGGTCCCTAGTCTGGAAGAAAATATAAATCTCATCATGGGTTGGACAGTGAAAGTTGAGACTTGTTTTGGATGCAATGCTAAAGAATTGTTTAATTTGTAACCAAAAAGTAATACACATGTGAAAACTAATTCCTGTATTTTAAACTGTGGGAAAAGTTGTAACTATCTGCAAAACATTGTGAACCAAGGTCAGTACCAGATGTTTGATGATATAGATTTTGACGAGACTGAGGATCAAGATTTTGAATTTGTAGTAGATTCTAAAGTAAGGGAAGCTATGAGTCTTAATGACATACAAAAGGAACAACTTAGGAATTTATTATTGGAATTTAGAAATGTGTTTAGTGAAAAGTCAGTGTAAGTGAAAGGCTATCAGTGCAGACTTTGCCTTAAAGATCATCAACCTTTCTTTCTCAAGCCATATAATATACCATTACCAAAAAGGAAAGCTGAAGAGAAAGAAATTCAGAAAATGGAAACATGGGATGTCATTGAGAGAAGTAGGAGTGCTTACAATAATCCTTTAGTTATGGTAAGAAAGAGAAATGGTGGAGTGAGAATTGTTTTGGTTTCCAGACATCTTAATAGATTTCTTATCAGAGAGAATGATCATCCTGAGAACATGGACAAGCTGTTACACAGATGTGATTATGTAAAATTCATGAGTAGTATGGACTTGACATCTGGATTTCACCAGGTCCCACTTGAAATTAATTCTAAAAAGTATACAGCATTTTTGTATGGAGGTAAGTGTTTTCAATATTGTGTGGTGCCATTTAAGCTAAACGTTATATCCTAGCCAGTACTGCCACCCGAGCCCGCTGCCAAAAGGTTGGCAGCATCAAAGTCCGGACGCCGTCTGCATAAGCAGCGCCAGCGAGACAGGAAATCGCCGCAAGTCTGCGCGCGCCACCGCTGGCTTCTGGTTCCTTAAGCGCTGGAGTCGCGAGCGCTTGGACAGTTCTGTATTCGCCGCTCAGTTGTATACTCGCCACCGAATTGTGTACTTGCTAGTCAGTTGTGTGTTCATCGCAGCAGAGTTGTTGTTTGTCGTCAGCCGACGCTGACCTAGCCGCTCCGACTCGAACTAGACAGATCTCTGTAGACACAGAGTTCACTACTGTGTTTCTGTATCTTCGTTAATAAAGATAAGTACCGACTTTTATTTAATCAGAGTGTTTGGGTTTTCATCTTTCTGTTCACTGTTCCAGCGGACTGGTCGGCCCGCTATTAAAAGTGTGGCGGTGACTTCGTAAGCCGTTTCTACAGCGAATTGTTTGTCGCTACGAACGCTGCCACAAAACTGGCGACGAGCACTTCTGAACTCGTGTGCAGGGCTGGTTCAACTTCTTTCTGGTTATACTAATTATAGCGATAAAATTTTGGGGGCTGGTTTAATTTGTGTTCACCATGTCTGCCGAATTACAACAGTAGATCTTGTTACAGAGTCAGCAAATACAAAGTCTGGTGGAAGCAATCGCCAAACAAGCGGCTAATCCTCCAACACAAAAGGAACAAGCACAGACAGCACCACCTTTCCGTGCTTTTGATGCATCAAGAGAAGAATGGCGAGAATATTTCGCGCAGTTGCAGGCGCACATGACAGTCTACAAAATCACGGGTACTGAGCGGCAGCTTTATTTAATTTCCACTGCAGGCGTGGAAGTCTATTGACTACTTTGTAAGTTGTTCCCGGAATCCAAGCCAGAAGCTTTAGACTATGACGTTGTTGTTAACAAGCTTGCTGAGTTTTTCGAGTCGCGAGTTCATGTGGCAGCAGCCAGATTCAAGTTCTTCAGATTAAAGAAACTGCCACATCAATCTAATAAACAGTGGTTAACAGATTTACGGGGCCTCACCCGTCAGTGCCGATTTAATTGTGTGTGTGGAGCTTCCTACAGTGATGTCATGTTACGAGACGCTATTACTCAAAACATTGCAAATTCTCGTATTCGTGCTGCTATCTTAAAGTTGCCTGACCCGTCATTAGAGACTGTGATGAACATCATTGAAGCCCAAGATACTTTTGACTATGCTGAGTGTGAGTTAGATCAGCCATGTATTTCTCAAATTGCCTGTGCTAAGCAAGTTATGTCACGCCCGCGGCCCCACCGGCAGAGTTAGACTGTAAACACTAGCCGGCCGCGTCATGTTAAACACCTTCGTCAGCCGCGTGTGCAAAATGATAGAGTTAAGTCTTGCCCTAAGTGTGTTCTTGCTCATCCTCATGAACGTTGCCCATTAAGAAACGCAGTTTGTCACTTTTGTCAAAGGAAAGGACACATCCAGACTGTTTGATTGCGTAAACGCAAGAACAATTCTAGTGCTGCCCAGCCCATGGATATTCATGTTCTTCAAAGCCAGCCCGCCCAGAAGGTCGCGTTTAAAGACTCTTCCACGGTTCGTGTGGGTAATAAACTTGTTCGCAATAAGCCACCCACCCAGCCCTCTGCTATGCGACCCAAGCGTAATTCAAACGCTGTAAAAAGTAATGTACAGACTGCAAGTGAAGCGGGAGTTGTTGTTCCACCCGCCCAACCCACGAGTTGTCGTAAGCAGCAAACACGCGCTAAATGCGCTGATTTTGTGTCTTCTGCCTCCACTGCACCGATCCAGAGACAGTGTAATAAACTATTTGTGAAGCTACGCATCCAGGATAAGACCTTCAATTTTCAATTAGACACTGGTGCGTCTGTGACTCTCATAAATAGTGCTACGTATGTGGCTATCGACCGCCCTAAACTTTCAGCGGCAAAACATTCTTTGGCTATTTATAGTGGAGAACAAATTCCTGTGTTAGGTGTATGTAGCATGCCAGCCACATTCCGTGGCAATACAAAAACAGTTTCATTCACAGTGCTCCGCGCTACAGACAGTGTAAACATTTTCGGATTAGACTGTTTTGACTTGTTTGGCCTGTCTATCGAAGACAATGTGTTGCAAATTAATTCTGTTGTTGTTCCTCAAGACAGCATAACCGATTTGTGTAAACAATACAGTGACATATTTAAAGACGAACTAGGTTGTGCTGCGAACTTTGCCGCTCATATTACGTTAAAAGATAATGCTCAGCCTCGATTTTTTCGTGCTCGTCCAGTGCCTCACGCCCTCCGGGCACCTGTAGCAGATGAACTTCGTCGTTGGCAAAACAACGGTGTTATTCAACCCATTTCAGCGAGCCAGTGGGCTTCTCCCTTAGTTATTATAAAGAAACCGTCTGGCAAGTTACGTTTGTGTGCTGATTTTAAGTCGACAGTTAATCCTCAGACTGTCATTGATTCTTTTCCTTTGCCTAGACCGGACGAGCTGATGGATAAGTTAGGGGAAGCTCGTTTCTTTTCCAAAATTGATCTCCGTGAAGCATATTTGCAATTGCCCCTCGACGAGCAATCACAAGAGTATTTTGTCATCAACACGTCGTAGGGGTTGTTCCGTTTTCTGCGTTTGCCTTTTGGTTGTGCGTCAGCTCCAGCTGTTTTTCAGCATTTTTTGTCACAACTTCTGGCTAATGTGCCATCGTGTTGCAACTATTTAGACGATATTGTTGTGTCCGGTCGGATGCCTGCTGAACATTTCCGTAATTTGGAGTGTTTGTTTACAGTGTTGTCTCAGGCAGGCCTACGTTGCAACATCGAGAAATGTTCATTTTTCCTTACGGAGATGGAGTATCTGGGACATGTTATTAATGCTCAAGGCATTCATCCCTCCCAGTCACATTTAGCAGCTATTCGTGATTTGCCCGCCCCTCGCAATCTGCATGAATTGCAAGCAGTTCTTGGCAAATTGACATATTATATTAAGTTTATACCTAATGCATCACAGATTGCTGCACCGTTGCATCGTCTCCGCCGTAAGAATGTTCCGTTTGTGTGGTCAGCTGATTGCCAATCAGCCTTTCAGCAGCTTAAAGAGGCTTTATTGAATGATCGTTGTCTGGTCCATTACGACCCTAACAAGCCTCTGGTGTTAGCTTGTGATGCCTCTTCTTTCGGCCTCGGTGCTGTGTTGTCTCACCGAGTCGGTAACACCGAACATCCTATTGCGTTCGCATCTAAATTGCTAAACAAAGCTCAGTGTAATTATAGCCAATTGGACAAGGAAGCGTTGGCTATTGTGTTCGGTGTCACAAAATTCCATCACTACCTCTATGGTAGACCATTCTATTTAGTAACAGATCACAAGCCCCTGACGTCACTGTTTCATCCGTCTAAACCAGTTCCTCAGCGGACAGCTCAGAGACTACAATGTTGGGCTCTTTTGTTATCACAATACCAGTATGAGATACTGTATCGCCCTACAGCTCAGCATGCAAACGCTGACGCGCTTTCTAGATTGCCGATTGCTGCGGATGATGTCTTCGATTCCTCTGACGACACTTGCCATCAGATTGACGCCGATGAGCATCAATCCCTCCGGGATTTTCCGATTGATTATCGTCAGGTGGCACGTGAGACAGCTACGGATCCTCATCTGAGTTTACTATTACGTTTTGTTCAACGTGGTTGGCCGTCCAAGGCAACGGACATATCGGATCCTTTGGTTCGTCGCTATTATCCGCAACGTCATCTGTTGTCTGTTTCGCACGGAGTTTTGCTGTTACGCACCGAGAATGACCAGCTTCGTGTAGTGGTTCCCCAAGTGCTCCAATCCAAGGTCCTCGACTTGTTGCATCAAGGTCATTGGAGAGTGGTCCGCACCAAGCAGCTTGCCCGCCGTCATTGTACATGGATCGGCATTGATAAGCAGATTACGCAGATGTCTACAGATTGTTCAATGTGTGCCGAACACCAAGCTGCTCCGCCTCAACGCTATTTTGAGTGGGCACGCCCTGCCGGTCCCTGGCAGCGAGTACATATTGATTTCGCTGGTCCATATGGGAATTCTTGTTGGCTCATTGTGATAGATGCATTTAGTAATTTTCCGTTTGTTGTGCCCATGCAGTCTACAACGTCTGCACAAACTATACAGGCGTTGACTTCAATTTTTTGTATTGAGGGTCTTCCAGAAGTTTTAGTGTCTGACAATGGTCCACAATTTACCTCTGCTGAATTTGAAAGTTTTTGTTCTGCCAATGGGATTCGCCATGTTCTGACTCCGCCGTTGCACCCTCAATTGAATGGTGCAGCGGAACGTTTTGTACGCACATTCAAGGATCATATGGACCGCCTTCGTGCTACACACTCTCGTCAGCAGGCCCTCATCATGTTCCTGTCGTCGTACCGGACCACACCACGCGACGGCCCTTTGCCTGCGGAGCTTCTCCACGGCTGTCGTCATCGTACCCTACTATGGTTGTTGCACCCCCCGGATCGACCCGCCGCTTCTAAGCATCGCATGCGTTTTCAGCGCAACGACGCCATTTTTTTCAGAGTTTATCACGGTCGCCGTCGTTGGGAACGTGGTACCGTGATAAGTGTCCAGGGTCGCGGTTTTTATACTGTTCAAGGTGCTACTGGGGTGCACAGGAGGCATCAGAACCAGTTGCGCCGCGCTGGCCGCCCGGATTCTGCCGCTCGTTCTTTATCCACAGATTTGGTCCGCGGCGGGTTCCAGCCGCGCCTTCCGACTTCGCTGCCGCCCTCAGGGCAGCAGCAGCAGCCGTCGCCGCTACCACGCCGACAGCCCATCCCGTTGATGCCTCCCGCGCAGCTTCTTCCGGGAGCGCCCCAGGTGGTCGCTCCGGCGCCTGCGGTCCCTCTTCAGTCGCCACCGCCTTTGGAGCTGATGGACGTCGACCCCTCAGCCGGGCCGCCTTCCCAAGCGGTGGCTGTGCTGCCTGTCCTGCAGCCGCTTTCCTTGGGCACCCCCAAGGAGTCTTACACCGCAGCGCCTTGTCCGGCACCCACTCAGCAGCCGTCGACGCAGCGTCCGGAGACGCTGCCTCTCTTCGTGGGTCCCGACGCCCCGTCGCGTCCAGTACCAGAAGCTGCGCCCGTGGTCACAGGCGTGCACCCTGACCTCGGTTTTCAGTCGGTGTTTCCCGAGGCCCCGCACAGCCAATGCTGGGGTGTGGACCGGGGACTGCCACCGACAACAGTCTCCGCCCCGGTCTCTTCTGCTATGCCTGCGGCCAGACCTCTCCCCCGCCGTCAATGCTCGCCACGTCATTATTCAACGACGGTGCGGCGATTTGGGGGGGAGGAGTGTTATATCCTAGCCAGTAATGCCACCCGAGCCTGCTGCCAAAAGGTTGGCAGCATCAAAGTCCGGACGCCGTCTGCATAAGCAGCGCCAGCGAGACAGGAAATCGCCGCAAGTCTGCGCGCGCCACCGCTGGCTTCTGGTTCCTTAAGCGCTAGAGTCGCGAGCGCTAGGACAGTTCTGTATTCGCCACTCAGTTGTATACTCACCACCGAATTGTGTACTTGCTAGTCAGTTGTGTGTTCATCACAGCAGAGTTGTTGTTTGTCGTCAGCCGACGCTGACCTAGCCGCTCCGACTCGAACTAGACAGATCTCTGTAGACACGGAGTTCACTACTGTGTTTCTGTATCTTCGTTAATAAAGATAAGTACCGACTTTTATTTAATCAGAGTGTTTGGGTTTTCATCTTTCTGTTCACTGTTCCAGCGGACCGGTCAGCCCGCTATTAAAAGTGTGGCGGTGACTTCGTAAGCCATTTCTACAGCGAATTGTTTGTCGCTACGAACGCCGCTACAAAACTAAATGTACCTGTAGCTGAATTTCTGTATTCTGTCTTAGGAATTGAAGTGATTTCAAAATTAATTGTCTATGTTGATGACATTCCGGTCTCTGAAAAGGCATGGGAACAACATTTGAACCTGTTAGGAGATGTGGTCTCAGAATTAGAATCATGAGGCATGCTTTTGAAAATAGGCAAGTGTAAATTTGGTGTGGAAGAAGTTAAATTTTTAGGACATGTTATATCTGCAAAAGGAACTGCACCTGATAAAGAGAAACTTGATGATATTGCTAATTTTCCTACTCCTCACAACAAAAAACAGCTTAAATCATTTTTTTATGTTAACTTCTTTTTACAGAAAATTTTGTAGCAGCTAAGCTTTGAATGGTCCATGCTTGTGAGAATGTTTGAAAAAGAATACCATTTGGTATTGGAATCAGGAGTGTCAGGATGGTTTTGATGAGACCAAAGGACAGTTGTGTGAAACTCAAGTTGTGTTCAGACCAGATTTGTCTATTCATTTTTGTATTATGACAGACAGTAGTGATGCTCATTGGGTGCAAATTTATTTCAGGAGGTTAAAGCTGATGGTGATATTGAACCCAGATCTCTTGCATTTTCTAGTAGAGTAATGCAGAAACATGAAAAGACATACACTGTAACCAAGAAAGAACTTTTGCCTGTATATTGGGCATTCAACAAACTTAAAAATTATTTACTAGGTCACAAAGTCATCATCTATACTGATCACAAATCATTATGTTATTCCAGGAGTGTAAGCTATACCATAACAGAATTACTTGTTGGGCCTTGTTTTTACAGCAATTCAATATGAAATCAGGTACATTTAGAGCGCACACAGAGTAGTTGCTGATGCTTTGTCTGGGCTATCTTTAGAAAGTGAATCATCTAACAGCTTTGGGGAAGGAGACAAGAGTTTAAAATTATGTACTGGAAAGGTGTGAAAGAGGAAAAAGAGATATTAAAAATTTACAAAGACACCCGCTGGTATCAAAATTATGATCAAAATTGGAAACTATTAAGAGCATGTTGGGTATGAAAGGAGGACAAGAGATTGATCAATATTATGTGGTACACAAGGGTATTTTATTCAGGAGACATAAGACTGATTCAGATGATTGGGAACTATGTTGGCCAGAATGGTGTATTTATGCTTTAACTAATTATACACATAGAGTTTTGGTCATTGTGGATCAACCAGATGCTCACAAAAGATTCAGGAAAACATCTGTTTTTATAACATAGGTAGCAGAGTCAAGAAGAAGGTTGCCAGCTGTGACAGATGTCAAAGAGTGAAGGTAAGTAACCAAACAACTAAAGGCCAAACGCAAAACATACTGCCTAATAGTAACATTGATCTCATGTCTGTGGATGTTTATGGACCCTTACCTAAGTCTAAGAATGGATTTTGTTATGTTTTTGTGGTTGTTGATCTATTTCTAAAGTTCATAAAGTTGTTTCCTCTTAAGAAAGCTACCAGAAAGCAAATAATCACTAAGTTTGAAAACAAATATTTTCATCAGGTCATCAGGTGGATGTTCCTAAAACAATTTTTCCTGATAATAGTTCTCAGTTTACATCACAAACTTGGAAAGATATTGTTGATCACACAAAAGTAAGACATGTTCTAACCTCAGTGCACCATCCCTCCAGTAACCCTGCAGGAAGATTTATTTACTTATTTATTTATTTATTTATTTATTTATTCATCTGTGGAACAATAAATATGAAAGAGATTGGAAGAATGTTTAGAAGATATTGTAGTAGGAATCATACCAGTTGGATAGATTATGTCAGTGATTCTGAGTATATTATGAAAGGCTTACAACATTCTTCAACAGGTTTTTCACCATCTGAAACCATGTTTAATCACAGATCAGCTAACTTTATTTCTGAAAATGTTTCCACCATCTAAAATTCTGTTATGACACGAGAGGGAAGAATGTGTTAGGGAGATGATGAAAAAACAAGGGGATAGGAGAAACCAGAGACATGATGGTAAAAGTAGATTTCCTAAGTTTGAGGTAGGAGGTCTTGTGATGGTGAAAGCCAAAGAGAAATATAAAGTGTTGACATCTGAGATAGATAAATTTTTCAATATTTGTATTTCACCATTCAAGATTCGTGAAAATCCCCATCCTAATGCATACAGACATTTGTCTCCTAAATCTAAGAAGTTGTCTTGATTATGCAATATCACCAAACTGAAATCATATAGACATGATCCATAAGTATCTAATTTTTGTTTGTTTGTTATTTCGCATTGTCATAAATTTATTATGTAACATTGTGTTGTTTCTAGAGATCTATTTTATCCATTGACTGCATTTAAATCTATTTGTTGATTCAAAAAATTATATAATTGTGTTTTGTTTGTCATGAATTTAGAATACAAGATGAATGTGATTATTAAGGTTCTATCTTATCTAGTCACTGAGTTAAAATCTATGAGACACTATATAGTTGGTCTCTATATTAGATTTGTGCTTCAGAATTTGCTACATATATACGATGAGACTAAAATAGATCTTTTTGCAATTTTGAAATGGAACAATGTTCATAATTTTAACTGCAAAGATTAGGATTAGTATCTGAGCATACATACGTCTATTTCCTTATTAGTCCATTTTTATCGCATTTAACTCTGTTTAATTATGTTTCATATGTGAACACTTTCTATCGCACCTGACATAAATTCCATATAATTGACTTTGAAAAGTTACTAAGGATAACATGTCTCGTGTGATGTGAAGGAGGTATTGAACAGCCTATTTAGTACACAAAACAGTGTTTTAAGGTTTGATGTGAGTGCTAGATGGAAAGTTACCTATTCATTGGAGCATGTGATGAGAACTCTAGGGAGGAAGCTGAAAGATGCAGGCAGATCCACTCCCCACACTGCTGTATCACTGTACCCTGCTGGACCAGTCAACTTGCAAGAGATCGTGGGTGCTGGGTTATGTACTTGAGCATCTGTAAGCTGGATCTGTGTTGTGACTGATATTTGTGAATTGTTTGCCAAGGATGCTAAAAACAGTGTTATTCAGCATAATTGCATGTTTTGTCAAGTACAATGCATTATGAAACTTTATATCAGTATGTATTTTTTTTTCAATTGTAAATTGCTCTTCTAGGTCTTTCTGTAAGTAGATTGGGTTGTATGGACAGTTAGCAAATAGTGTAGAAGACATTTACTAGTACAGACAATATAAGAAGATGTATACATATCTGCTTTTATATACTGACTCTGGTCGTCAGGCTACTGGATTGTGTCTTCACTCAAAGCTAACCATGACTTTTTACGTATATTTATACTGAATATTGCACTATTGTATCTGATTGAAACTTGAATTTTGAACAGACTCATGGTTAGCTCTGTTTTGGGTACCTCTGGGCATCGCAACTGTGTGTGTGTGTGTGTGTGTGTGTGTGTGAACTCAAAGAGAGTGTACAACCATTGATTGAGGCTACATGCTGCTTATATTTACTCATTTCATATAATTGAACTTATTTTTATGATGATGAACTTCATTCATTTTGTTGTGGTGAAACTTTCTTGCTGCTTTGTACCAGGTGTGGTCTGGATTGTTGGGTCGATGCTCATGTTGTAAACTTAGGCCCTAATATTTTTTCATTATTTTGTTCTTTCATGAGTCAACATATCTGTGAATACTCTAGTTTACATGGCTGATTGATTGCTACTCATAACTGAGTATATTCATCTGGTCTATACCCATCATTGTGACTTTTTTTGTCAGCTCACTCGTATACAGGATACATCAAAAAAATGTATACGCACTTTGAACAGTCATAGACAATTTATTTCCCATTCTACAAGGTTAAATATCTGTGAGAAAGTAATGTTATATTTCTTCAACAGGTGGCAGCAGTGGCAAGGAAGTAACTGCAACATGGCGGAGGTGCATTTTAGCTTTGAAGTGCGGAAGCAGATAATTAAGTGGTACTGGAAGTTTGAGAATGTAGCTGGGGTTTGAAGAGAGTGGAGAAGTGAGTATGGTACAGAACCACCTTCAAGGTTAACAATTACATGTCTATGAGACAAATTCGAAATTCGTGGAACAGTGTGTGATGTGCATAAAGATTTATCAAGGCGACCTCGTACAGCTACAAGTGATGATTCCACAACTGCAGTCTTGGAACTGTTTCAGCATTTGCCTCAAAAATCTTCAAGGCAAAAGGCACATGAGAGTAACATAAGTGCTAGTAGTGTGCTACGCATTCTGAAGAAAGGCAAGTTTCATGTGTACATTCCAATGCTGGTGCAACAGCTACGTGACAGTGATCCAGATCAAAGGCTAGAACTTTGTGAATGGGTTCAGGAGATGGAGAGATGTGAACCGGGATTTATGGGTAGCATAATTTGGTCAGATGAACCCCAATTCAAACTCAACAGAACTGTCAATAGGCACAATTGTGTGTACTGGGCTGAAGATAATCCTCAAATTACAGTTGAAAAGGGTGTGAATTTGCCTGATGTAAATGTGTGGTGTGGTTCATCTGCAAGGGGACTCATTGGGGCTTTCCGCTTTAAAGGTACTGTTACTGACGAAACGTACCTTGCTGACTCCATATTCTCTGCCATTTGTGCATTATACGGTAATGATGAGTTTTATTTCCAACAAGATGGCGCCCCACCGCAATATCATAGGGACGTATGAGTATACGTGGATGACAATGTGCCAGGCCAGTGGACAGGACACAGGGGACCAATCGAGTTTCCTGCATGCTCTCCAGACCGCACGCTGCTGTATTTCTTCTTATGGGGCACAGTAAAAGATGAGGTGTACAAACGCAAACCACGTAACCTGGACACACTTTGAATTAGATTCAGGTGGTGTGTGCAGAAATCTCATTGCACACTTTGGTACGATGTATGGAATCAGTGGTGACTCGTATTCAGAAATGTATTGATGCTGAAGACCACCAGTTTGAATATTAATCACATTTGCAAAGTACATTTATTTTTCCGATTGAACTTTAAGCTTTCCATTTCCAGAAATTTAACATTGTAGAACAGGAAACAACTTTTCTATGATGCTTCAAAGTGTGCATATATATTTTTTTATGCACGCTGTACATTGTCACAGAAGAAGCTAAGTGGCACTGTGGTGTAGTGGTGATGATACAAAACTGTTGCTTGGAGGGACATGAGTTCAAAACTCACCTGGACTGTACAATTTTAATTTCTATATCTGGTTAAAGAACATTCTAGAAGTATCAAAAAATGTCAAGAATCATTGTACTGGAATGTAATGTGGCTATATATAAATTGTATGCATTCTGGCCGGAGGCAGTTCGCTCCACGCTCTTGTATGTGGAAGTGCTGAATAAACCTTCGTTAAGTGAAGTTAGTGTTTGTCATTCTTCTACTTACACCTTCTTCTATGTGACATTGTTCTGGTGTAGGCACCGGGTATTGGATCTGTGGTAGCACCCATTATTAACAAAAGAGTGTCTCCCATCAGGCCACGACAGAGCTGCCATTTACGTGGCGAGAAACCAGAATTAGAGCCATAGTCAACAGATCGCACTCTATTGGTGATAGAAGAAGAAGAGGACATACAGTGACAGCAACTGTGTGCCATCATATGAGACATCCTTCAGGGCTCTCTGGTGCCGATGCCAAGATCCAAACAAGTGGCTGAAGGTATATGAGCGTATAGCCAAATTTAACAAATGGGATGATGCCGTGTGTTTGGCTAAAATATTTTTCTACTTGGAGGGCACTGCCAAGCAATGGTATGAGAACAACAATGACAAGTTCACAAGCTGCGAAGTATTCCAGGTGGAACTACGCAAGTATTTCGGCGACACACGACAACAAAAGTGCAAGGCTGAAGATATACTAAAGTGCAGGCCACAGTGTCCAGGAGAAACTACAGCATCCTACATTCAAGATGTCTTGGAATTGTGTAAAATAGTGGATCCTAGAATGAAGGAGGAAGATGAGGTTGCACATCTCATGATGGGTGTTGCTGAGGACATGTATCAAGCCCTCCTCCTCAAGGAGGTTTCAAGAGCAGACGACTTCATAAAATGGTGCCAGTATATCGAGATGATGCATAAAAAAAGATTTACACACAAGAGGTTTGAATGGCTTCCAATCATCATATCGATGTCTGTGATGGAGGAAGCAACTGATTTCACAAGTGTTCTTCATCAGATATTGAGAGAGGAAGTTCAGAAGGCACTTGGATTGCACAGTGAGCAAAAAACTGAGACACTTCAAGAGGTCATAAGGGAGGAAGTGGAACAGACATTGAACCCAATCTCTCGTTTTTCATTTCCCTTTAAAACAGTGATAAAGTCGAGACCCAGTTGGTGATAGGTTTCTACAATGCCACATGAGGAACCTGTTTGGGCACCAAAGAAGACTGATGTCCGGCGGACCCAGGATAACCAACCAGTATGTTTCCACTGTGGACGACTGGGACATGTGGTGCACTATTGTCAAGAAAGGCGGTGAATACCTGATGACGCCCACACCAGAAGACAGCTGACCAATCTTAGCCAACGCCAACTCTGGGACAACGAAGATGAACAAGAAGATGTGGGTGCAGGATGACTTAGGTCACCATTGTTGCAAGCTGGCCACTGGAAAGGACGCTCCCCAACATGCCGATCAATGTCTCCATCGCCATTTAGAAGCTCCAGCCAATCACAATCTGGAAAACTAAAGGGTGCGACCTTCCTTGGAGGTGAGGCCGCCGAAGAAAAAATTCCTCCACCGTTGAACACTATAAAAATGATAGGAAACTATGTCAATATCCTCATGAATGGCTGACTAGCCCAAGCTCTTGTGGACTCTGGAGCATCATATTCAGTCATTTCAGAGAAGTACCACCACCAGCTGCAGAAAACCATATTCGTTGACAGCAAAACATCTCTGCTGAAAGCGGCTAATGGGAAATATGTAAAACCTACAGGAAGATGTACCATATATGTGGGTATAAGTGGAAATACACAGCCCTTAGAATTCATCATCTTACAAGCGTGTAGTCATGACATCATTCTTGGATGGGACTTTTTGAAAGCTTCTCAGGCAGTTATAGATTGTGGTCACTCGAAGATTATTCTAGACGAGATGAGTTACTGTGGACAGGAAGATGTGAATCCGAGTGTATGGAGACTAAATGTGATCATTCCTGCAGTCAGCGCTAGAAAGGTAACTGTCACATGTCATACCATGCAAAAACCATGGATACTGTGGTGGAATGTAAAGGAAGCATACCACTGAAGAATAATTTGGTCATCCCAGTCTCTGTCATCTTGTTTAAGAATGGATTTGGTGAATTGTGGATAGTTAACTGTCACCAAGAACAACAGATCCTTTCAAGATGCATGTGCGTAGCAAATGCCGAGCCATTAATTGAAGAACAGCTGAGCATCATAGAAACCTCCCATGCCGAGTCTGTGGGTGAGATTAGTGTTACCGCTACAAGACAACATCTTCTAGCTTGACTATCACCAGATCTCACTAAGGAACAACAGAAGAAGCTACTTGCCATTCCTCAAAAGTTCCCTGAATGCTTCAATCCACAGGTGGAGAGCAAATTAGACAAATTGATGGTGAAGTACTGGACTAGCATTGCAGACCATCAACCAATAAGCCAGAGAGCATACCGTGTGTCAGCAACAGAATGTTGAAAAATTTGCGACGAGGTAGAGAAAATGATGAAGAATGACATCACTCAGCCTTCACAGAGCCCATGATCATCACCAGTGGTTCTCATCAGGAAGAAGGATGGCAGTTGGTGCATTTTGTGTTGATTGCTGGAATCTTAATAAGATAACTAAAAAGGATGTTTACCCTCTTCCACAAATTGATGATAAACTACATTGTCTGAAGGGGGCTAAGTTTTTCTCAACCATGGACATGTTCTAGGGATACTGCCAAATCGAAGTAGGTGAGACTCATCATGTGAAAACTGCATTCTCCACCCCTGAGGGCCTGTATGAGTTTAAGGTAATGCTGTTTGGTTTGTGTAATGCACCACAACTATTGAACAGATGATGGATAATCTTCTGAGACACCTGAAGTGGTCGATGAGTCTTTGTTATTTAGTTGACATTATAGTGTTCTCAGAGACATTTGATGAACATATAAAAAAGCTTAGGGCAATTCTTAAGTGTCTCCAACAAGACAGACTGAAACTTAATCCAAGAAAGTGTCTCTTTGGAGCAAAATGAATTAATATACTTGGACACCTTGTGTCAAAGAAGGTATGCGACCAGACACTGAAAAGGTGAGATCTATAATGGAATTTCCTATTCCTAAAAGTACTAGAGATGTGAGAAGCTTCCTCAGATTATGTTCTTATTACCATCTTTTTATCAAAGACTTTTGTATCAAAACCAGGCCACTCCAAGAGTTGTTAAAAGCTGATGGTAAATTTACCTGGGGTGGTGCTCAATAAGATTCTTTTGAGGTGCTGTAAAAAGCTCTGACAACTGACCCTGTACTTGGTCTGTATGATGAGAGAGTACTACAGAACTGCACACAGATGCCAGTGGGTATGGGATCATTTCTGTTCTGGTTCAAATTGAGGATGGAAAAGAGAAGGTTATAGCCTATGCTTCTAGGACACTTACAAAAGCTGAGAGAAACTACTCAACTACAGAGAGAGGATGTCTTGCTGTGATCTGGGCCTTCTCTATGGAAGGGCATTCACAGTTGTTACAGACCATCATTCACTTTGTTGGTTGACAGGTCTTAAGGATCCAACAAGAGGACTTGCCAGGTGGGCACTACATCTTGAAGAGCATGACATTACCATAGTGCACAAAAGTGGAAGAAAACACCTAGATGCCGCCTGTCTCTCAAGAAACCCTGTGCAGGACCATCAAGACTTTGATGAAGATAGTCACTGTCTCACTGCACTCCAGTATCTTTCTGCTGATCAGAGGAAAGATGCCAAGATATCTCAAATTATGCTTGCCTTAAATTGGTTAGAGGTTGTGAAAGGACAATTTAAGGTAGTTAATGGATTACTTTGCAAGAAAAACTCTGATCTATTTGGAAAGAGACGGCTACCAGTGATTGCTAAACAAATGTGCTTAGATGTTCAACAGAAATTCCATGACACACCTGAGGCCAGACATTTAGGATGTATTAAGACATATGATAGAATCTGCGTGAGATTTTCCTGGCCAGTTTTATTCAGGAGTGTCCATAACTATGTATTGCACTGTCGAGAGTGCCAGAGGAGAAAGGCAGTTCCTCAGAAACCAACTGGTCAACTCATACTAATTCCACCAGCCAAAATGACTTTCCAGCGTGTTGGGATTGACCTCCTTGGACGATGTCCAATGTCTGCTAGTGCCAATAGATGGATTATTGATTGCACTGATTATCTGACACACTATGCCTTTACAAAAGCTGTGAAAACAGCCAAAGCATCCAAGATAGCCAAATTCATCATGGAAGACATTGTTTAAAACACAGTGATCCAAGGTCATTAATTATGGATTTAGGGAAAGTTTTTCAATCAAATCTTGTGACAGAGATAAACTGTTGGTGCAACATTATCCATCAAAAGACTACTGCCTACCACCTGCAAACTAACGGGCTTACTGAATGCCTTAATAAGATCTTTGCCGACAAGCTAGCAATCTTCATCAATGTTGAGCAGAGAAACTGGGATGAGGTGCTACCTTCCGTGATGTTTGCCTTCAACACTGCCAAACAAGACACCATAGGATTTACACCATTTATCCTGGTGTATGGGCATGGGGTGACTACAACGATGGGCAATGTGTTTCCATTACGTCCTGATGACGTGGACGATGACTACATTCGCCAGGTGTTAACCAGAGCTGAGGATGCTCGGCAGTTAGCTCAACTCTGCAAGCTGCATCCTCAAGAAAATGATTGCCGAAGGTATGACATGAGCCATGGCCCTGTTGTCTACCAGGCTGGTGACCTCGTCTGGATCTTCACTCCTGTTCGGAAGGTTGGTCTCTCTAAGAAGCTCCTCAGGCGCTACTTTGGACCTTATTTGGTTGTAAGATAGTTGTCTGGTGTTACTTATGAAGTTAATGATTTCGACCCTGACACAAGATGACAAAAGATCAGAGATATGGTCCATGTTTTTCGAATGAAGCCCTATGAGGATCCTGCAACCCAGGATAAATTCAAAGCTCCAATGACAGGCAACAAGAGGAAAGGTGACGAAGAGCGTAGCATCAAAAGAAGTTCTAAGAAGAGCACTACCAGGGCAAGAATCAGTCATTGGGAGTCAGAGTATGCAGTACCGATCACTTGTTCCCAGACTAGGAGGGTGTAACATTGAGATGCTGTTTGCTTAAGGAGGTAGCAGTGTAGCAGAAGAAGCTGAGTAGCACCATGGTGTAGTGGTGAAGATACTGTTAAATGGAGGGTCATGAGTTCAAAACTCACCTGGAGTGTACAATTTTAATTTCTATATTTGGTTTGAGTACATTCTAAAAGTATCCACAAATGTCAAGAATCATTGTACTGGAATTATCTGTAACTATATATATACTGTATGTGTTCTGGCCAGAGGCAGTTTGCTCCATACTCTTGTATGTGAAAGTGCTGAATAAACCTTCGTTAAGTGAAGTTAGTGTTCATCATTCATCTACTTACACCTTCTTCTGCATGACAGTATATATAAAAAGTAAAGAATGAGGGAGCAAAAAAAGAGAAAAAATAATAATAATATGATACATTACAGTATCTTTGTAAAAATAATCACTACTTTGTAAATGAGTTCAGAAATAAATTTTATAATTTACGTCAGATTGTGCAATTAATAATAGGAATTTTAAGTATGCCAGATATATATTTAGATATCATTGGCACAGAAAAAAAACAAATAGAGATATACTCTTCAGTTTTTCAATTTCTTAGGGTTATCTGTTTGTCTCTATAATGGGTCCTGTTCTGTTCTTACTCTATGTAAATGACCTAAACATAAGCAATGACAGCAGTAAAATATTTCAATTTGCTGATGATACAAGTGTTCTAATTACAGGGAACTCAGAAGAAACTCTTGTAAAAAACATAAAAGAAGCCACTGACAGGCTAACATATTACTTTGATGACAATGACTTAATAATAAACACTGAAAAAACTGTAGCTATGGACATACACACAGCACAAACAAAAAATCTGATATCACCCAATCTAGAGCTATATGGACAGACAGTAGCCAAAATAGCCTGTACCAAATTTCTTGGACTTCATCTACAAGACAACTGGAAATGGAAAGCACATATAGAGCAAATGAACAAAAAATTAAGTAGTTCTTGTTTTGTGCTGCATACATTAAAAAATTGTACCAGCTACAACACCCTTCAGTGTGTATATTATGCAGTTGTACACTCTCACCTCTGGTATGGGATTATGTTCTGGGGAAATTCTGGAGATGCCATCAAAACATTCAAAGTTAAAAATTATAAGAATAATGGAAGGCAAATCATGTGGACCATTGTTTCAAAAAAGGAAGATCCTGCCACTTCCTTGCACATATATACTTGAAAACATAATGTATTTAAAGCAAAACTTACATACAAAAGACCACTCATTCTTCAAAATCACACAATACACAGCTATGATACAGGACAAAAATTGGATGTACATGTTCAAAGTGCCAACACAAAGTTATTTCAAAACAGCCTTATTCATCCTAGTATCAAACTATGCAATGCCTTACCAGATACCATTAAACACATACAAAACATTGGTCACTTCAAATCTAAACTGAAGTCGTATTTGGTTGATCACTGCTTTTACACAGTAAATGAATACCTACAAAACTAAATTTTTGTGTGTTTACCCAATGTAGTCTCATTCAGAAGAACATTTGTATTTTATCTCTCTGTATATAGCATAACAACATTTATTTAAGTATTCATCATTAACTGATATATTAATGTGTGTTATTATGTACAAAGTTATATTATATGTAAAACTGTTAATATTAACAAAAAAATCCAAATATCTCTTGCACATTGTGCAGCTGTAGATGAAAATGGATCAATAAATCAATCAATCAATCAATAAGTGATAGTGGGTGGACATATTACAAGCTCTGCCGAGTTAATGTTGTTAAAAAATATGATTGTCTCTATAAGTGACAGTGGGCAGACATATTTCAAGTTCTGCCATGTTAACATTGTTAAAAAAAAAGTCTGTTCGTCTCTATGTGTGGTAGTGGGAGAACGTATGAAGAATTCTGCCACATTAATATTGTTCAAAAATGTGTATTGTAATCAGACATAAAAGGTGTGTTGTAAACATTATTTGGGAAACAAAGTTTATTAAAAAACCATCTGTTCATCATTCCATGACATACTGAGAACACTGCGTCAACAGGATCGAAGCAAACAAGAGGAATTTGCATGAGCAGAGGAGGGGCAATCATCATAACCAGCTCTACACACAATGGTGATAACGAGAGGTGTGTTACTTTAAATGGTGAATGTTGATCTTAAATGTATTGAATATTGAAGCGCTGTTGATATTAGTGACAGTTAAAGTTCACTCAGGATATGTGTACCTTCCGATTTCTTTCACTTATTCTTTCAAAATTTCCCTTTTAATTATTTAAGCAGCTGTTATTAATCAGTTTCCAATATATATATTTTATTTTAACCCCCCCCCCCCCCCCCCCCTACACTGCTATTCAATGGGACCATGACACAATGGCGTTGAGCGGTATATGAACAGACCTTTCAATTTTTTTAGACAAATGGTCCAGTTTATCCTTACAAAAAACTAATGAGGTCTTTGTTGCATTTGTTACATGTCCATAAGATTGGAACTAATAAAAACTTGAAGGAGCAAATTAAAATTAAATTCTGCCTACAAACGAAATGTGCCGGAAATGCGGATTTCAGCAGTAAAGGTAGGAAACTGCTACATTGTAGGCTCATATGGCTGTGCTCACAGTAAATTATCTCTTTTACTTCCAATTAATATCCTTTATGGAAAGTGCATTTCTATAGGAAAGACAATAATTTATGTAAAGTCAACATCAAAGTGCACAATAGTTAGTTCAGATTCTGCAAGACTGTATCACAGAATAATCAGGTTCATTAATGAATATGCAAATAAATCTGTTTTTATTGAAAAGTACCAATACAAACAAAATTTCATGTTTAAATTTTTTTTCTTTTCGTAATTTTGTCAAACACTGTTCACGATGGAGTCAAAGGAAATGGCCATTGTTGAAATTTCATTACAAAATGCATTAAGCCAAGACAGTGGGAATTGGAGCTTGGGAACAGTTGAAACTAATGCACCAACTTATGAACTGACCTCTGGCTACCAAAACAACCAGGATGGCGACCCACTACTAAAAAATGATGACACTGGTAATATATCTAATCATTATGCCACTTCTCTGACACTTGATGAGTTAATTTCACAGTTCTCATTGGGAATCATTTTTCCATATAGTGAAACTGAAGTGCATGACAGTGAAAATTCCTTTGATTATTTGGTCACTATGTCACGAATGCAAGAGCTGGAAATCTTTTGAAAAAGCAATGTCAATACTAGTGACACCCACAATTTGACACAACTCATTAATTAATAACATGTCAAGTTGCAAACAACAGGAATTTCAGGAAAATATAGGACAAAAATTTGCACAGCAAAAGCAGGCATTTAACAATTTCAAGAATAGTTTTAGTCAACATTTCAGTGAGGTGAGCAAAACTATGTGCAATGAATTATCTGATTAATTATTTGGTAGGTTCACAGAGCTTGGTAAAAAACTAAAACAAGAAATAATTATCACTTGTCCTGCAATATAAATACATTAACAGAAAAGTAACAGCAGTAGGTTATAAACAGGAACAATTTGCAGGTCAGTTACAAAATTTTAGTGAAGCATATTCTCAAATTCAGGAGACGTTACCTCAAGTGGATGTGTTGGTAAAACATGTCACGAACGCAGTCAGTGAGCTGCAAGACATATGCAAAACCTACCTACATAAAAACACAAGTTGAGTTTAAGAGAAGAGCAGCTAAGTTCAGAGTCAGAATTTGCCAAAACACAGAGAGATAATTTATGTGCAGATGTAAAGGAAATAACTGAAAAGGCTGAAGCCAGGATGCTGGATAAGGGCAGTACCCTTGCTGGAAAGGTAGTGTCAGAATGCAAAATTTATATAGACACTGCAGAAGAAGCTCTAAAAAAGAAAGTAAGTAAACTTTTAGCTAAAATATACTTGGGTTTAAAGGAAACAGAGGAAAGGTTATGAGGCAGTGTTGCCAAATCTACTGACATTCCAAAACAACATGTGACAGAAAACAAACGTATGATTTTAGAGAAGCTAGATACCTTCACTGGATACCTTCAATATGCGGTTAGCCCATAGAAGGAAAATAGCACAGGCTGCACAAGCAATAACACTTGCTGGCAGTTGCACCTGTCAAGCAAGCACAGTTGCCATGCACTACCCGACAAGTGAACATAGACACACCTGTCACTGACAGCACAGTGTGTTTATCAACATTACTTGCAGGTGAGGGATTACTTAGGCATTGAAAATTTCTGATATTTACTTCTGAAGGGAAAAGAACACACTCTGTGGTTGTAATCATATAATTTCAAAATGTTTTACCTCGTACCTGGACCGAAGCCCAGAAAATTACATTTATTGTTGGATACACGCACAGTGACATTCTGCCATGGGCTAAGGAGATGACAGAACATTACCACTATTGTGAACAGTTTAAGAGAGCATTTCTAGATAAATATTGTGCTGAAGCTGTACAAGAGAGGCTCAGATGTAAAGGACTCATCCCAGCTCCTTTCAATAGCAACTATGGAAGCTTAAGGGGCTATTTTGGGAAATATTTGAATAAAATCAGATACTGGATGAACCCGGTATCTCAAGTAGATGTGCTGAAAATTTTAAAAAGCCATCTTCCTGCCCACATTACGGAAAAACTCATTACCATCCCAGAACAAGACAGCAAATACTTTTTATCTGTACTGGACTCAATAGATTTAATATATGAAGAGAGACCAATACAACCAAATCCTGTTGATCTACTGATAGCAGCACAGAGATTTACAGACCAACAAGTAAACAACGGATTCATAGTACAACATGGATCGCAACCTCACCCCACTTAGATCTATGGTAATGATAATGGTAATCACAACAGCAATGGAGAAAGCCATGAATACAAAGGTGGATATAAAAGAATTGTTAAAAAATGTAGCAAAGACAATTACAATGGGTGAGTGTAGTATTGTCAGCCTGTACCATATGTACAGACGCAAGCAACTGGCAGTAACCAGCCAATCGCTTGGCAAATGCAAAACAATAACAGACAACCAAATAACCCACAGACAGTGGAATTTGGCCAGCAAAGTAATACACATATGCTGAATAACACACAGAGGCAAAGAGAATTTCAGTCAAGAGCCTCTCAGGACACTAACATAGTGGAAGTTACGCCTAACCCAGAGTTTAATGCCACTGTGACACCAGAAAACTTGAACTGGTCTTACTAGGCCCCCGTCCTGTGACCTTGGAGGGGATTGGGGGCACAAGCTTGGTCAACACTTGCTTTATCAGATGCGATCAAGGTAGGTATAAACTCTAAGTTATATACACTCCTGGAAATGGAAAAAAGAACACATTGACACCGGTGTGTCAGACCAACCATACTTGCTCCGGACACTGCGAGAGGGCTGTACAAGCAATGATCACACGCACGGCACAGCGGACACACCAGGAACCGCGGTGTTGGCCGTCGAATGGCGCTAGCTGCGCAGCATTTGTGCACCGCCGCCGTCAGTGTCAGCCAGTTTGCCGTGGCATACGGAGCTCCATCGCAGTCTTTAACACTGGTAGCATGCCGCGACAGCGTGGACGTGAACTGTATGTGCAGTTGACGGACTTTGAGCGAGGGCGTATAGTGGGCATGCGGGAGGCCGGGTGGACGTACCGCCGAATTGCTCAATACGTGGGGCGTGATGTCTCCACAGTACATCGATGTTGTCGCCAGTGGTTGGTGGAAGGTGCACGTGCCCGTCGACCTGGGACCGGACCGCAGCACGCACGGATGCACGCCAAGACCGTAGGATCCTACGCAGTGCCGTAGGGGACCACATCGCCACTTCCCAGCAAATTAGGGACACTGTTGCTCCTGGGGTATCGGCGAGGACCATTCGCAACCGTCTCCGTGAAGCTGGTCTACGGTCCCGCACACCGTTAGGCCGTCTTCCGCTCACGCCCCAACATCGTGCAGCCCGCCTCCAGTGGTGTCGTGACAGGCATGAATGGAGGGACGAATGGAGACGTGTCGTCTTCAGTGATGAGAGTCGCTTCTGCCTTGGTGCCAATGATGGTCCTATGCGTGTTTGGCGCTGTGCAGGTGAGCGCCACAATCAGGACTGCATACGACCGAGGCACACAGGGCCAACACCCGGCATCATGGTGTGGGGAGCGATCTCCGACACTGGCCGTACACCACTGGTGATCGTCGAGGGGACACTGAATAGTGCACAGTACATCCAAACCGTCATCGAACCCATCGTTCTACCATTCCTAGACCGGCAAGGGAACTTGCTGTTCAAACAGGACAATGCACGTCCGCATGTATCCCGTGCCACCCAACGTGCTCTAGAAGGTGTAAGTCAACTACCCTGGCCAGCAAGATCTCCGTATCTGTCCCCCATTGAGCATGTTTGGGACTGGATGAAGCGTCGTCTCACGCGGTCTGCACGTCCAGCATGATCGCTGGTCCAACTGAGGCACCAGGTGGAAATGGCATGGCAACCATTCCACAGGACTACATCCAGCATCTCTACAATCGTCTCCATGGGAGAATAGCAGCCTGCATTGCTGCGAAAGGTGGATATACACTGTACTAGTGCCGACATTGTGCATGCTCTGTTGCCTGTGTCTATGTGCCTGTGGTTCTGTCAGTGTGATCATGTGATGTATCTGACCCCAGGAATGTGTCAATAAAGTTTCCCCTTCCTGGGACAATGAATTCACGGTGTTCTTATTTCAATTTCCAGGAGTGTATATATGTATAATAATATTAGATTGAGGATTGTAGTTACAAATTTAAATAGTGAAAGTACACACACTATAATTATAATTGAGGGACCAGAAAACTCTTGCTGCAGGTAAACAAGTGAGTACAATATGAGTGGCAAACTGAATAAGAGGTTACACCATGCCTATAATACACTTTATCTTTCAGATTTACAAGGTAAGTAGAGACGTGCACATGACATTAAATGATGTGATAGCATGACTGCACACACTTAACTTAATGAATACATGGTTGAATACAGGAAAGAGGTATTAGTGACCATCAAGTCACTGTACACTTATCTATGAAGATTTAGTTTTACATTAGTATTAAGTTTTTTCATCCAGGGAAAACTGCGTTGACATGTCCTAAAGTGAAGAAAGGTAAATGATTGTCAAGTGTTGGGTACCATATAAATATAAAAAAGGGCTGCACTGCTAGTAAATATAGTTGTAAGTTTATGATACATATGAATGTGATAGTGTGAAAATATGTGTAGAAGAATACAGTTGCAGTACATCACATATCACGATGCTGAACAAGGTGGAGCACTACCAAATAATCAAGGGCTCGAAACCTAACTACTGTGAGCATTGACTACTCATGAAAGCATCAAACACCTGATTTACATTAAACTACTTTTGCATGTTTGTTACTAATATGCACACTATTTTACACTCATTGTACCTGACACAGCTGAAAGTGTGTGAGCATCCAAAACAAACAATGTGTTATTGCTGATACAACTCTGTATACCTCAGCATATGAAATGGTTATCCTTTATACTCTGTACATATCAAGTAAATATTGAGATGCACTTTAAACACTGAATAAGTATTTGATACAATTGGTATCATCAGCTTTGCATTATGTTTATAAACAATACACTGTTTAGTTCTGGGGATCACTATTAAGTCTAGTAATGAGATGTAACTGAGCATGTAAATGCCTTTCCATGAAATTTCCTCAACTCTGTAGCGTGCAGATCCTTCCCAGAGAGTGCTAGAGAGGAAAGGCCATGTGTAGCTATTTAAGCAGTTCATAGAATCTGCTGTAGCGAATATTGTTTACTTCTTTAATTCTTTGAAATTGATAAATATGCTGCGACAAAAAGTCACTGTGTATTCGAATGAAATGTATGCCAATTTATGGCATAAAGGAAACGTGAATCTATTATTGTATGGATGTTATGCAAAAATGTAAAACCAAAAGAGAGAAAAACGTGTACTCTTATAATTGGAATTGAACAATATAGTGAAATTATAATTTAACGAAAAGTATTAGACAATATGACAATTAGACTGTGACATATATAACCAATGATAATGGCAAGTCAGCAAATGAATAGGATAAGTTTATTTTTGCAGCTGTATTTTTATTTTTTTGTGGTTTTTGTAGTATGAGGAAAGGACACTACAGAAATTTTGTTTAATGCAATGGTACGAAAGAAACTCACAAACAAAGTGCAAAAACATACAAAACCTGCCTGCAAAGTGTTGTGTGTCTGTGTGTGATATGTGGGTGTGCATGTGATGAACTAAAAATGACAATACTTCATGTAACATGAATTTTCTGCGCTTGACAATCTTGTAAAAAGATGAATTTTCTGTGCTCAATGATGTTGTAGAAGCAGCAAGAAACTGAGCTTGTTGGCGGATGTCAGATGTATGAGTGGTGTCCCCATTGAATAATTGGGAGCAACGAGTTGAAATACATTCATCAGGCTGCTGATACGGAATCCAGTTGTCCCCACACTGAAAATTTTACAAAGGATCATGTCACTGAACACAAGCTTCACGAATTTGTGCAGTGGAGACTATGTGAACGCACAACATTGGCACTCTGACTTTGTATTAAACACGTGAAAGTGAGCAGGGATGGTAACAGATGTCAAGCTGCATGCACGTGCTTCTCAAGCTAAAAGTTGGGCAGATACTGACTGACCATAATGGGACTATGCACTTACAGCAAGCACTTTGCTATGAAGAAAAACTTATGTATGTATGTAGTAAGGGAGCTGACATGCCTATAAAAATTGATAACCATATAGGATAACTCCAATGGCCAAAGAATAAAGGCTATGCCCATACCAGCCAGGGTTATCAATCCATAAAAAGAGAAATAAGTTCAGACAACATGCACCTCTGTATGACAGTGCACAGTGGGGAGGGGGGGGAGGAGCAATTGTAATGTATCATATTATTATTATTTTTTTCTTTTCTTTTCTCCCTCATTTTCTCTTTTTATACATGTAATATAGATAACATTGGCATAGAAACAAAACAAGTACAGATATGTTCCTCAATTTTTTAATTTCTTTGGATTCATTTGTTCATTTCTATAAGTGATAGCAGGCAGACATATGAAGAGTTCTGCCACATTAGTATTGTTCAAATAAGTGTATTCTAATTGGACATTAAACAAATGTCATAAATGTTATTTGGGAGATGAAGTTTATAAAAAAACCATCTGTTCATCATTCCACAACACACCAAGAATCCTGCATCAAAAGGATCAAAGCAAACAAGAGGAATTTGCATGAGCAGAGGAGGGGCAATTGTCATAATCAGCTCTATACAAATGGTGATAATGAGAAGTACTATATTTAAATGGTGAATGTTGATCTTAAATGTATTGAACATCAAAGGTCTGTTGATATTAGTTAAAGTTTACTTAGGATATGTGTACCTTCCAATTTCTTTCAGTTAGTCTTTCAAAATTCCCATTTTAATTATTTAAGCAGCAATTTTTAATGAGTTTCCAATATATATATTACATTTTAATGCCCTCCTCCCCCCCCCCCCCTCCCACTGCTCTCCAATTCTTTTTTTTTGGCAAGAAAGTATGTAAACTCTTCCGCTTTGTAAACTCTTTGGAATATTGTGAGTACCACAGAATGCAAGGCGTAGTGGATATGCCTCTGATGGAAACACACATATTTTGCTAATCTTGTCATCAACAATGTAATTAATGGTTTTATGAAAATGAAAAGTGTGTAGTCATAGAAGAATAGAATAAAATTAAAGAAAATAATAGCAACACATAGTACTTCATCAGTTATTTAGTCATCAATAACCCACAACATTATAAATCAAAATTTCAGCTGCGTGAATGTACCCCTAGACTCAAGACTTGGGGCCAGCAACAAGAGAAAATGAAGATAAGTAACAAGTTTTTCTTTTGTATTTGTTACGGCTCTCAAAGCTTTTGAAAATAATGAAGAGACTAAGAGAAATATAATAGTGATGTGTGGGAGGGTAAGATTACAACCTGTTGCATCTTCTAAGTGTTCTGCTAATGATACATAGTCCTTGGTTCCCTTCTTCATGACATTATGTGATTGTTCCAGTTACAGTTGTTTGTAATTGCAATTCCCTGGTATTTGGTCAGATTGACTGCCTTTAAAGTTGTGTGATTTAATTCATGTTATCAAAGTTTTATGGATTTCTTTTTGTACTCTTATGGACAACCTCACCGTTCTCTTTATTGAGCAGCAACTGCCACTTTTTGCGTCATTGATATACCATATCTAAGTCATTCTACAATTGATTTTTATCTTCTGATGACTATACCAGACAGGTCTGTAATTCAGTACATTATTCTTATTTCCTTTCTTGAGTATTGGCATGACTTGTGCAACTTTCCATTCTTTTGGTACAGATTTTTCAACGAGCGAGTGGTTGTTTATGATTGTTAATTATGGAGTTATGATACCAGCATACTCTGAAAGGAATATTACTTGTGTGCAATCTAGACTGGACGGATTGTCTGTATTAAGTGCTTTAAGCTGCTTTGCTATATGAGGATATCTACTACTGAATTACTCATGCTGCCAGTTGTTCTCAATTCAAATTCTGGAAAGTTTACTTCATTTTGTTTGGTGAAGGAATTTTGGAAAACTGTCTTTAATAACTCCTCTTCAGTGGTACTACCATCTGTTGTATTACCATTGGTACACTGCAGTGAAGGTATTGATTGCATCCTGCTGCTGGTGTATTTTATTTATGACCAGAATGCCATTGGATTTTGTGTCAGATTTTGAGACACAGTTTCATTGTGGGAACTGTTAAGATCATCTCACATTGAAGTCTGCAGTAAATTTGGAGTTCAAGCCATTCTTGGAGATTTTGTGTTCTTTTCAATTTGGCATGCTTTTTTCATTGATTCTGCAACAGTCTTCTGATTTATTTTGCATACTGTGAGTGATCAGAACCTTGTATATAAATCTTTCAATTGACTCAGATACTATTTATTTGAATTTAAACCACAACTCATTTTTTAAAGAAATGTTCTTGTTTTACTTTTGATGGATTTGGATTTTGCGGTGGTCAGTCATGCTACAACAGTCTTGAGGTCACTCACCCCTGTTTCCCCATGGTGCTCCCTTTTTTATTCAGGATATTTTTTGATAAGAAGTCAAGTATGTTTTTGCTACAATTTACAGTTCGAGTGGGCTCCTAAATCAAGGCTCAAAATAATCTTCAGAGAAAGCATTTAGTACAATTTCTACTATGGGCTTTAAAAACACATTTTTTTCAATAAATTGAGGGTTGATTGAAATAACTAGCAACTATAATTGTATGAGTGGTATCCTTACTTATGATAAAATACACTTTTTTAAGCTGTTGAGCAACTGTATCATCTGAGTCAGGGGGTTAGGAAAAGAAATCATTTAGTTACTTATGCAATTTTTCAAGTAAAACCTCTACCCGTTATACCTCACAGTAGCTATCTACTTCAATTTTCCTACAAGATAAATTACTTCTAATGGCTACAAATATTCTGCCAGTAACTATATTTAATGTACCCTTTCTAAATACTTCTGCAATATATCAGCTGAACTCATCTTCAGCATTAGTCAGGTTTTAGCACCTATAGCAATTTGAGCTTCAGAGCTTCCTATTAGTGCTTGAAGCTCTGGTTCTTTCCCAACACAGCCACAACAGTTAACTGCAACATTGACTGTTGCTATGTCTACCCACTTCCTGTGTTTATCCTACACCTTTTAAATCTGAAACCCTTTATGCTCCTACCTGAAAATTTCTAACCTAAAAGACCACCCAGTCCATTTCACACAGCCCTTGCCACCCATATAGCCACATTCACATCACTACATGCACGTAGTGCACACCTGACCTATTAACCAAAATCCAAAACATCACAACCCTATGACACAAGTCAAGATATCTGCAACCTACACAATCCCAGAACTGACTGAGCCTCTGAATCAAACCATCTAATTTGATTCTGATGTTCCTATGAGCACATATGAGGAGGTAATTAATTGAAATATCTTCTTGTTTCTATATCTGTCTTGCAATCACATTAGTCGACAAACCATAACTGGAGCACTGTACTGCAATGTCTCAACACCAAATGCATTCCTATTTGTTAATAAATCAACACCAGACCATCTCCTAACTCCACAGTCTGTTTAAAAATAGAAAAGGACACTTACAGCTTCATACAGCAAATGAAACATGGCAACAGAATAAAATTATGCACTATTTCATTTTCCCACTCAGCAATTTTGCTCTACCAAACCATATATTTATAATCATCCACAGACATTTTTAGACCACTTCCATTATAAGAAAGCTGTATTCTTCTTGATAGCAGTTTACAAATTTTCATATGGTCATCTGTCCCAATGGAACACACCTCAGCTTAGGTTATGGTCCAAATATCCATTCAGGTATGGATCACACAGTTTGATTTACAACTGCATATAACAACAGATCAAGGCAAACAATTTGATTATCACCTGTTCATTTTTCAAGATTTGATATCAAGGATATACATCTGTGTGCACCATGATGCACATCATAGGTCACTGCAGTTACAATATGATAGTTCCTTTAGAACCCACATAAGCATTAGAAAGATACTTCATGTGAATATGCATGGTTTGCTTAGGGATATAACAACTGATTGGCCAAAACTCTTTGTTGTTTGGGGTCTGAATTTATATCTGATTTCAGTTCCCTTCAATTAGTTTTGTCATTCATTTCATTATATATTAGAAAAATAGTAAATTGAATTTTTTGACATGCTCAAAGACTTTATTAAATACACCTATGTCACATTGTAATTATGGTGTATGTCTACTGGCTTATATTTCCTTGATCTTTTCTCCTTAAACATCTAGTACAGTTAACAAACTGTACTATATTTGTCTTGGTGAAGTGGTCAATAGTAATCCCCCACCATATTGGTATTCAATCAGTTTGAAGTTTTGATAAAAGAACTCATCTCATTCCACACTGAAATCATCCATATTTTCAAGGAAGGAGAATCAAACTGACTTATCAAACAGCGACTCTTCAGACTCTTTAAGCAGCCTAGCTTTGTGAACATTTCTGTCATGTTGGCTATGACAGAAATATATTGTGGATCACTTTTGATGCCTAAGAGCTTAATACTCGACCTTTGTAGCAAGTGGTCAATGTGCCAGATATGGGGGACCTAAGCTCAATTCCTGGACCTGCCGGGGATTTTTTCTTGTGGGGAAGACTAGACTGTGGTGCACTAAACCTCATGATGCCAATTGAGGAATCACCTGATAGAGAGGTAGCAGCTCAAAGGTCTAAACTTTGACAATTGCTGGGAGTTTGGTTAACTGACCCCATGCCCCTTCATACCAAATCCAATGACGAATGGCTGAGGGTGACATAATGGTCAGTTGACTATTGTGTGGTCTTCAAGCCCTGATCATGGGATTTTCTTCTTTCCTTTTGAGAGCTTAATAAGATGCTTGAATTATTGTGAAACTTCCTTCTTACTCACAGCTCTATTTAACTAAAATTTGGAATTGAATATCATTTTTGGAATGTCAGGTCCAGCAATGGCACTGTTTTAAATTTTGCTACTAATACATGGAGAAACTTCTCTCAGATATACTTCCAAAATGTTCCTTCTTTGGTAAGGCTTTCATAAACTGTGTCAGTATGCCAAAATTAATATATGTAGGTGGAAACAGATTTATTTTCCTGTTTGAGGTGGTTGTTGGCAAAACATAATTCTCTCCATGCATCCAAGACTTCCTTTTTTCAGGTCTGTTTAGTGTGGAACAGTTGATAACTTACAGTCCTATCCAATTCCCACAATAAATACACCAGAAGAACTTTATAAAGTCACTTTGCTGCCCGAGAACCATACATGACATCGCTCGCCACCATATATATTCCACTATAAGCAGAATAATCTACTTTATATAAAACTGGTGACTAGCTCCAACTTAGTATCTATGGGCAGACAATTTCACTGACACTGTGGTAATTTTATTTACAGGCATGATGTAGAGTTATGCTTAAAATTAAGAGAACAGTGTTAGGTAACTGAATATCATCACTTTATGATTTAAGCAATGCATGCTAGAAAAGTTTAATGAGGCACAAACACTATCTATTCCATATTTAGTTGGTGTTTGGAGTGACAATTTGGGGCAGTGATGGCAGCTGCACGCTAACGCTGCCTGTCCACTCAAATGCGGTCTCAAGTAAGTGCAGTCTCTAGCCACTTGTCAGCTGCCAGTTTACAGTGCCAGTCGAGCATGATCTACAATTCCTGTGTGATCTTTTCCCATTTCTAGTAAATAATGGCATATACGGGCAGGCAGATAAGTAATGGAAACTGTTTAATAATTGCTGCTTGAATAATTAAAAAATTAATTGGAAAGAATAATTGAAAGAAATTGTAAGGTACATATATCCTGTGTGATCTTTAACTGGTAGTAATATCAACATAACTTCAATGCCAATACATTTGAGATCAATATTTATCATTTAGATTATGTACTTCTTCACATTAATTCCTCTGTGTGTACTCCAGATCATAACAATGCTGATGCAGGACTGCCCCTCTGCTACTCACGCAAATTCCTCTTGTATGCTCCAAACCTCCTGATGCAGGATTCTTGGCACGGGTGAAATGATGAACAGACAGGTACAGTTGATGTGAATATATAAATAAAACTTTACCTTCCCAATAACTTTTTAGAACCTCTTTTAAGGTACACTTGGAATACACATTTTTAAACAATACTGGTGTGACGTATCTCACCATTTATCTGCCCACTACCACTTACAGAACCAAACAGGCGAAGATACAGAAATTAATCAATTGAAGAGTGTATCTCTTCTCTTTTCTGTATCAAAATATTATCTCTGCTACAAAACAACTTGTTACTTTATCTTTGGCTTTGTGTATATATACCATGCACGTATGAAAAGAAAAGAACAAATAAAGAAAAAAAAAAACATGATTCAACATAATTGCCCCTCACTGTGCAGTGACACCATACAGAGGTGCACAGTGTCTGAGCTTATTTACATTTTTGAGAGTTGATAACCCTGGCAAGAATGAACATAGCCTTTATTTTTGGCCATTGGAGTTATCCTGTCTGGTTATCAATTTATATGGGCATGTCAGCTTCTTTTAACACATAAATACATATGTTCCCTCTCCTAACAAAGTGCTTGCTATAACCGTATACTCCCATTGTTGTCAGTCATTATCTGCACAGTGTTTAGCTTGTGAAGCATTTGCGTCCAGTGCAATGTTGGTTATCATCCCAGCTCACACTCACATGTTTAGCACAAGGTCAGAGTGTCCATGACATGTATTTACAGTAGCTTTCACTGCACAAATTCGTGAAGTTCATGTTCAGTGGTGTGATCCTTTGTGAAATCTACAATGCGGTGAAAAATGGTTTCTATACTAGCGGCCCAAGAAATTTATTTTACCTCACTGCTCTCACTTATTCAGTGGGGACACCAGCTGCACATCTGACATCCGTCAATAAGGTAAGTTTCTTGCCACTTTTATGACATTGTTGAGCACAGAAAATTCATGTTACATGAAGTATTACCATCTTTAGTTTATCACATGCAGACCCACATATATCAGACGTGCGCTTAACACTTTACAGCCAGGTTTCGTATGATTTTGCACTTTGTTTTTTAGAGTCTTTCATACAGTTTCATTACATAAAGTTTCTGTAGTCTCCTTTCCACATACTACACACGTAACAAAAAAAAATTACAAATACAATTACAAAATACACTAATCCTATTCTCTTCCCTTTTTTATATGTATTTTCATAGCTCATTGTTTTGTTAAATTACACTTTTGTTACATTATTCTAATACAATTATATGAGTACATATAATACTCTCATTTCATTATACGTTCTTTATATAACATTCATACAATATAAGATTCTGTTTTCCTTTATGGAATAAGTTGACATACCTTTCATTTCAATTTACAGTGACTTCTTTTTGGAGCATAATTATCAACTCCAATGTATTAAAGAAGTAAACAACACTCGATACAACAGACACTACATGCCACTCAGATAACTATGCATGGCCTTGCCTCTCTAGTATTCTCCAGGAAGGATCTACTCACTACAAGGTTGAGGAAACTCCATGGAAAGGCACTTTTGTGCTCAGTTATGCCTTGTTAATAGAGATAACTGTGATCCCAAGAGTAAAATGAGTTGTTGTTTACTAACACAACTTAAATCTGATGATACCAATAGTATCAAATACTTATTTAGTGTTTAAAAGTGAAGCTCGGTATTTACTTGCTATGTTCATTGTGTAAAGAATAACCACTTCATCATTGTTGCGGTCTTCAGTCCAGTGAATGGTTTGATGCAGCTCTCCATGCTACTCTATCCTGTGCAAGCTTCTTCATCTCCCAGTACCTACTGCAACCTACATCCTTCTGAATCCGTTTAGTGTATTCATCTCTTGGTCTCCCTCTATAATTTTTACCCTCCACACTGTCCTCCAATACTAAATTGGTGATCCCTTGATGCCACAGAATATGTTCTACCAACCAATCCCTTCTTCTAGTCAAGTTGTGAAACAAATTTCTCTTCTCTCCAAATGATTCAATACCTCCTCATTAGTTATGTGATCTACCCATCTAATTTTCAGCATTCTTCTGCAGCACCACATTCCAAAAGCTTCTATTCTCTTCTTGTCTAAATTATTTATCATCCACAATTCACTTCCATACATGGCTACACTCCATACAAATACTATCAGAAATGACTACCTGACACTTAAATCTATACAAAATGTTAACAAATTTCTCTTCTTCAGAAATGTTTTCCTTGCCATTGCCAGTCTACATTTTATATCCTCTCTACTTTGACCATCATCAGTTATTTTGTTATCCAAATAGCAAAACACGCAATACGGGAGTGAGGATGACAGATCACACTGAGGAGAGAGATATTGAGATCATCATGATGGAATTTGGTGAATACACGGTGACCTCACTGTATAAGCCCCCAAAAGTAAACTTCCACTTTGAACCACCAGTAAAAATCGGTAAACAGAAAACGGCTTTCATCATCGGCGATTTCAACAGCCATAGTCATGTATGGGAATATGCACAAGAAGACAAAAATGGTGAAGTCATTCTGGCATGGGCCGAGTCAAAACATCTGGCACTTATCCATGACAGCAAACTAACTACATCCTTCAACAGCAGCAGATGGCGCCTCGGATACAACCCGGATCTCCAATTCGTCAGCGAAGAAATAGTACAACAGTGCTGTAAGTCCTTCTGTGCCCCCATTCCACAGACACAACATCACCCAATAATGTGCCAAATGTTGCCAATAGTTATACTATGAAGAGTAAAGTTCAGAAGGAGATATAATTTCAGGAAGGCTGACTGGCCCAAATTCTCCAGAATACTTGAAGAGAGAGTCCAGACATATAGCCCAAATCCAGAGAACTATGACAACTTCGTGGACACTGTCAAAACCTGCTCCCAAGCATCTATTCCAAGGGAATGCAGAACAATTTACACAGCAGGACTCACCAAGGAAACAGTAGCCCTACTGGAAGAGTATCAGATGCTCTTCAAAAGAAACCCCTTCAATGAAGAAACCCCCACCAAAGGAAGAGTTATTACCTCCCAGATATCAGAAGTGAGAAGTGAGAAATGGACCAAACTGATGGAGGAAACTAATTTTGGCAGAGATAGTCAAAAGGCCTGGAAACTCAAAACACCTAGCCAATGACCCCACCAAACCAAATCTACATGCGAATGTCACAGCAGACCAAATTGCACACCAGCTTCTCACAACTGGGAAACCACCAAGATACGACAACCTAAAGACAAAAAAGAGGGGCATAGAATGAAACACCCCTCAAGAGACTGAAGAACTATCCAAGCCATTTACCTTGGTGGAACTGGAGAAGGTGATCAGTAAGTGCAAAATACGGAGAGCAGCCAGCCTTGATGATATATGCGTTGAGCAAATAAAGCATTTTGGACCTGTAATGAGGAAATGGCTAGTTGATATGATGAACAACTGCATGGCATCCTGCAAAATTCCAAAAATCTGGAGAAAATCGTGAGTCATTGCCATCCTAAAACCAGGCAAAGAATGTGAAAACCCCAAAAACTACAGGCCAATCTCTCTACTATGCCATATGTACAACGTTTTGGAAAGGATGATACTCCACATAATCACAGATGCCATCGAGCCCCTCCTGATCCCACAACAAACAGGCTTCAGACAGGGCAAATGCTGCATGTCACAGGTGCTAAAATTAATTAAACACATAGAGGATGGGTTTGAGAACAAGAAGATCACCGGGTCTTCCTAGACCAATCAGCAGCCTACGACACAATCAACCATGGCCGGCTGCGGTGGCCATGCGGTTCTAGGCGCTCCAGTCCGGAGCCGCGCTGCTGCTACGGTCGCAGGTTCGAATCCTGCCTCAGGCATGGGTGTGTGTGATGTCCTTAGGTTAGTTAGGTTTAAGTAGTTCTAAGTTCTAGGGGACTGATGACCACAGCAGTTGAGTCCCATAGTGCTCAGAGCCATTTGAACCATTTGAACAGTCAAACGCCGACTGCTCCTGGGGAAAATTTACACAATCAATAGAGACTACAGACTGACCTTACTGATTGGAACCTGCTCCAGAATCAAAGATTCTTTGTGGATTTTCAGGGACAGAAAAGCTGGTGGAGGATACAGAAAAATGGCCTCCCCTAATGAAGCGTACGGCCCCAACACTTTTTAATATATATACTAATGACCAGCCCCTCCCCCAAGGCACCGAAACCTTCATATATGCAGATGGTTGCGCCATTACCACTCAAGCAGACAGCTTTGAAACTGTTGAACAGAATCTGTCAAAAGCCCTCGAACAACTTGCCACCTACTATAAGGTGAACCATCTCGAACCCAACCCAGGGAAAACCCAAACCTGTGCCTTCCACCTAAAGAACAGACAATCTGCAAGAAGACTACAACTCAACGGGGAAGGAGTGCCCCTGGAACATTGCAAAACACCAAAATACTTAGGCGGCACCTTGGATAGAGCACTCACCTATAAAAAGACTGCATGAACACAAACTCAAAGTAGCTGTGAGAAACAACATTGTGTGCAAACTAATGGGTGCTACACGGGGGGCACAGCCTGGAATAGTGAGAACAACAGCTCTTGCTTTGTGCTATTCAACAGAGGAGTATGCGTGCCCAGTGTGGTAAAATTCTAGCCATGCCAAGCAAGTGGACATACCGATTAATGAATCCTGCCGCATCATCACAGGCTGTCTGAGACCAGCCCCGACTGATAAATTGTACTGCCTGGCAGGTGTGGCCCCATCAGATATTAGAAGGACAGTAGTGGCCAGGAAGGAAAAGACAATGGTGTTTACCTCACCTTCCTACCCGCTGTACAAACACCAGCCAGTCCACCGTTGACTAAATTCTAGAAAAGGCTTTCTGCACACAGCAGAAAACATCGTTGGGACACCGCAGCAAGTGATGCTGGCAATGGGGCGAGAAGAAAACGCACACCTTGGGGAATGGTTAGTCCCAAATGAAGAACTCGCTTCTGGCCATATGAAAGGACGGACAACATGGAAATCTCTTAATAGGCTGCACTCTGGTATCACATGATCCAAAGAGAATATGCGCAAATGGGGCCTCTCAAATGAACCGGTGCTGTGTGACTGTGGACACACTCAAACCACCATCCACCTTACACATTGTGTGCTGTGCCCAAGCCCCTGCACCATGAAGGATTTGATGAATGCCACCCCAGAAGCGCTGGACATGGCCAGGTTCTGGTCCAAGACTTCATAAAATAAAAAAAAAAAACTACTTGACCCTGCTTGTATATCTATATACTTTTATACTCTTTTTGTAATTGTTACATACTTGATATGTATGTGTTGATAATTCTGATTTTATGTACGAAGCTTCTGACATGATTAAATAAAAAATAAAACTCATTTACTACTTTAAGCATCTCATTTTCTAACCTAATTCTCGCAGCATGACCCCATTTAATTTGACTACATTCCATTATCCTCATTTTGCTTTTGTTGATGTTCATCTTATATCCTCCTTTCAAGACACTGTCCATTCCGTTCAGCTGCTCTTCAAGGTCCTTTGCTGTCTCTGACAGAATTACAATGTCATTGGTGAACCTCAAAGTTTTTATTTCTTCTCCATGTATTTTAATTCCTACTCCATATTTTTCTTTTGTTTCCTTTACTGCTTGCTCAATATACAGATTGAATAACATTGGGGATAAGCTACAACCCTGTCTCACTCCCTTCCCAATCACTGCTTCTCTTTCATGCCCCTCGACTCCGATGACTGCCATCTGGTTTCTGTACAAATTGTAAATAGTCTTTCGCTCCCTGTATTTTACCCCTGCCACCTTCAGAATTTGAAAGAGAGTATTCCAGTCAACATTGTCAAAAGCTTTCTCTAAGTCTACAAATGGTACAAACGTAGGGTTGACTTTGCTTGATCTATTTTCTAAGATAAGTTGTAGGGTCAGTATTGCCTCATATGTTCCAACATTTCTACGGAATCCTAACTGATCTTCCCCGAGGTCAGCTTCTACCAGTTTTTCCATTCATCTGTATAGAATTCGCGTTAGCATTTTGCAGCCATGGCTTATTAAACTGATAGTTCGGTAATTTTCATATCTGTCAACATCTGCTTTTGTTGGGATTGGAATTATTATATTCTTCTTGAAGTCTGAGGGTATTTCACCTCTCTCATACATCTTGCTCACCAGATGGTAGAGTTTTGTTAGGCCTGGCTCTCCTAAGGCTGTCAGTAGTTCTAATGGAATATTGTCTACTCCCGGGGCCTTGTTTTGACTCAGGTCTTTCAGTGCTCTGTCAAACTTTTCACACAGTATCATATCTCCTATTTCATCTTCATCTACATTTTCTTCCTTTTCTATAATTTCCTTTTCTATAATATTATCCTCAAGAACATCACCCTTGTATAGACCCTCTATATACTCCTTCCACCTTTCTGCTTTTCCTTCTTTGCTTAGAACTGGATTTCCATCTGAGTTCTTGATATTCGTACAAGTGGTTCTCTTTTCTCCAAAGGTCTCTTTAATTTTCCTGTAGTCAGTATCTATCTTACCCCTAGTGATATGCACCTCTACATCCTTCCATTTGTCCTCTAGTCATCCCTGCTTAGCCATTTTGCACTTCCTGTCGATCTCATTTTTGAGATGTTTGTATTCCTTTTTGCCTGCTTCATTTACTGCATTTTTATATTTTCTCCTTTCATCAATTAAATTCAATATTTCTTCTGTTATCCAAGGATTTCTATTACCCCTTGTCTTTTTACCTGCTTGATCCTCTGCTGCCTTCACTATTTCATCTCTCAAAGTGACCCATTCTTCTTATACTGTCTTTCTTTCCCCATTCTTGTCAATCGTTCCCTAATGTTCACCCTGAAGCTCTCTACAACCTCTGGTTCTTTCAGTTTATCCAGGACCCATCTCCTCAAATTCCCACCTTTTTGTAGTTTCTTCAGTTTTAATCTACAGTTCATAACCAATAGATTGTGGTCAGAGACCACATCTGCCCCTGGAAATGTCTTACAATTTAAAACCTGGTTCCTGAATCTCTGACTTACCATTATATAATCTATCTCAGATCTTCCAGTATCTCCAGGCTTCTTCCATGTATACAAACTTCATTTCATATGCTGAGGTATACAGAGTTGTATCATCAATATGACATGTTATGTACAATGAGCATAAAAAAGTGTTTACATAAGTTACAAACATGCATAAAAATTTCAGTGTAAACCAGATGTTTGACCATTTCATGGGTAGTCAATGCTCACAGTAGCTAGGTTTCGACCCCTTGAGTATTTGGTAATGCACAACCTTAGTTCATCATCGTGATATATGACCTACTGTGACTGTTTTCTTCTTCACATACTTTCACACTATCACATTCAAACGTATCATAAACTTATAACTATATTTACATGCATTGCAGTCCTTTCTTATTTTTATCTGGTACCTAACACTCTACAAGCATTTATCTTTCTTCACTTTAGGATGTGTCAATGCATTGGAAGAAAAAAACTTAATACTAACTTAAAACTAAATCTTCATAGATAAGTATATATTGGCTCAATAGCTATTAATACCTTTTTCATATAATCAATCATGCACTCATTCACTTCAGCATCGAGTCATACTTTCACAAAACTTATTTAATGTCGTGTGCATTCCTGCTTACCCTATAAATCTGAAACATAAAGCATATTAAAGGCATGGTGCAACCTCTTATTCAGTTTGCCACTTATACTATACTTGCTTGTTTACCTGCAGCACGACTTTTCTGGTCCATCAAGTATAATTACTGCATGCACTGTCAATACTTAAATTTGTAAATATTGTGCATATATAGATATAACGCATATAGTAGCATAGCTTAAGTAGATATATCATAGTTGAATGTCCTTTTCCAGTGTATATAATCCCTTAGTTTATTTTTGTATGTATGTATTGTATAGATAGTTGTAGTTGTACCATAGACTCTCCCTTAATTTTCTATGTCCCTGTTTATTAAACAGGCTTTACAAATGCTAGTGAAGGCTGTAGCTCATTGGGTTTGCTTGTTTTTGGCCATCCAACACACCCAGATGTGCCTGTCTTGTGCACATGCTTGGAGATTGTTGACTAGCATGCTCCCCAGTGTGCATGCTTTTCATCATTCTTATACCACTTATGACATGGCAAGTTGTGTATTGCATTGTGCACTACCATGCATCTAACAAGTTCGTTTATTTGTTCTCACCTGGGCTACACACAAGGCGAAATGTTGTTTTTAGAGTATTGTCATCTCTAGACACACAAAAATAAAATTTCTCCTTGTTACAACCACTCATCGTATCGTTCACACATTTGACATATAACAAAATAATACAAACAAAAATTTTCCTTATCAACTAACAACATAAATTCTGGAATGTGACTTTCCTGCATCCTAAACCTAATATTATTATACATATATAAAACTTGGAGGGCATGCAGCCCTTCTTGAATAGATAAACATTCTCAAGTCTTTGTGTGGGTAAAGGCCCTTGTCTTTACCCATGTTCATGTGTGCCAATCTGTATGCCCCTGGGTAGGGGATTTTAGTAATTATGTATGATCCAGTGTATAGTAATTGCAACTTATGGTTCAGTTTTCCAATTTTTGTGGATTTGAGAAGTGTTCTAAGTAACACCTTTGGTCCTATATAAAATTATGTTATACATTTCAACTTCCTGTCATACATTACTTGCCTACATTTAGTCAAGCTTTCAAGTTCATTACTGCTTGTCATATTTTATCATCCAGTGATAATTCCAATGTTGGTACCCTGGGCAAAATTTTTCCCACTCATCTACTTGTTTGCAATTGTACATCAGCTCATTGGTGTAACCAGTGGATGTATGGGGAAGCATGTTAACAGCTTGTAAGAAGGGAGTGACATATTCAACCCAAATGATAATACTTCAAATTCATAGTTCCTGCTCCCACATACAAAGGTGGTATTTTCTACACAAAATCCTTAATGATACCTGGTCATTTTTCAAATCCATATATATAAGCAGGTATCAGTTCCCTAAGTTCTGCTTGTTGTTCTTCAGACAAGCACTATAATTCACTTATCTTTGTGCTTATTGTGTCGATATTTACTTCTTCCGCTGCTGACTGTTCATTACCGTGTGTTTTGACAAACATAACTATGGGATTTACCAATTGAACCTCAAAATTGTGAGTAACTTCAGTTTCATGTCTGTTAGTACTTCCACTGTTTAGGTTTATTGCAAATAATAGGTTATTTACAGTGAAATGACATTGGCCCTTTCCTGTATCAATTTGTACTTGGTATGTCCTAAACGTATCCATACCAACTAAACAATTAACTATTAATTATTCTACTATCAAAAAATTGCATCATACAGAAAACTCTCCTAATTGTACAGGAATTAAGGATTGTATTTTGACTCCTTCTGATTTCTGACCGGTGGCAGTTTGTACTTTGCAATTTTGCCCTGGTAGTGTGGGTATACACCTACGTTTCTGAAGTTCTTGAAAGAATCCCTGTGACATCTAATTATTCATAGCACCTATGTCAAGCACAATGTGTACATTCAGGTCGAATATTTTGCCTTGAATAGTCGCTTGTACCTTGCCCTCTGTCAAGTCTTTCTGTGACCCTCGTTTCTTCAATACAGCTCAATTTTTGCATCACTACCATGATCGTATCTGATAAAGCAAGTGTCAATCAAGCTTGTGCCCCCACTCTCCTCCAGGGTCACAGAAAGGGTGTCTATCATGACCATTCAAGTTTTCCAGCATTGCAGTGGCATCGGTCTATGGGTTGGGTGTAACTTTTACTACATGGACCATTGGTGTTTGATTATGCCAATTAGCATCCATGAGGCTATCAACTGAAATTCGCTTTGCCTTTGTGCATTGCTGAATCCTGCCATCTGTGGATTATTCAGCTGTCTGATATTGTTTTGTGTTTGCCAAGCAATTGGCTGATTATTGCCAGTAGCTGGTGTCAGTACATATTGTACAGGCTGGCCATAAGCTACTTGCCCGTTGTAATTGTTTTTGTCAAATTTTTGCATATTTATTTTATATCCACCTTTAAATTTACAGCTTTCTTCATAGCCATTGTGACTACCGTTATGGTTGCCATAGGTCTCTGTGGGGTAAGGCTGCCATCCATGTTGTACAGGGCGTTTCAAAAAGAAAGAGCAGATTTCAAACATTTATTTCTCAAAAACTACAAATGATAGAAACACAATTCCAACGGTCCTTCACTCAATATGAGTACCAAATGTTACACAACAAATATCAAAACTGTACCTCAATATGAGCACCATTTGTTACACGACAAATATCAAACCGGTATCTCATTTCTTGCCACACACGACGCAACTGGTCTTTAGTTACCGAATTCACGGCCGCAACAATTCGATGTCGTACCTCTTGAAGAGTAGCGGGCATAGGTGGGACATAAACACAGTCCTTTATGTACCCCCACAAATAAAAATCGCAGGGAGTAAGGTCTGGTGACCTGGGAGGCCACAGACGATGACATTGATCTTGTGCTCCTGCTCTTCCAATCCACCGTCCTGGAATGGTGTTATTTAGGTACCGTCGTACAGGTTCAGAGAAGTGTGGTGGGGCGCCATCTTGCATGAAGATGAAGTGATTTGAATCTTCCTGAAGTTGAGGAAATAGCCAGTTTTCTAACATGTCCAGGTAAATGGTTCCTGTGATAGTTTTCTCCATGAAAAAGAAAGGTCCATAAACTTTGTTTACCGAAATTGCACAAAAGACGTTAACCTTTGGTGAGTCTCTTTCATGTTGAATAACGTCCCTCGGAGTTTCACTCGCCCAAATTCGTACGTTATGCCGATTAACTTTACCAGAAATGTGAAACGTTGATTCATCTGAAAAAATTAATCGTTCGGCAAAATTGTCCTCTTCCATGTCCTGTAGAATTGCAGTTGAAAATTCGAACCTTTTGTTGTGGTCGTCAGGACGCAATGCTTGCAATAACTGCAGTTTGTACGGCTTCATGTGCAGACGCTTACTCAGAACGCGCCATACCGTTGTTTTAGACATGTTTAGTTCGTGACTTGCCCGTGTCGTGGATTTTCTAGGGCTCCTTTCGTAAGCTGCACGGACACGCTCGACATTTTCATCCGATGTGCGTGGACGACCCGTGCTTTTTCGCTTGCAGATGCAACCATCTTCTACGAATCTGTGATGCCACTCATAAATTTGCTTATGACGAGGCGGCTGTTTGTTGAATTGACGGCGGAATGCACGTTGCACACCAACAATGGACTCTAACTTTGCAAATTGCAGCACACAAAATGATCGTTCCTGTGGTGTCGTCGCCATTTTCCTACAAACAAACGCCAGCGCCACTGCGGATTTGCATGGAACTTCTGCGCGGACCATTGAAAAACTTTGAACCTTTCTCTGACAAGAAACGTTTGAATTGTGTTTCTATCATTTGTAGTTTTTGAGAAATAAATGTTTGAAATCTGCTCTTTCTTTTTGAAACGCCCTGTACTACAAATCCATTGTTCACTTGTTGGTCCATATATCTCCATGGCACTACCTGTGTATTAATAGGCTTGGGTTGTACAGGCTTCTCTTTGTATATCAAATCTACTGAGTCCAGTAAAGATAGAAAGTATGGAATGTCATGTTCCAGAATGTTAATGAGTTTTTTGCTAATGTGGGCAGGAAAATGGCTCTTTAAAATTTTGAGGATGTCTGCTTGAGGTACTGGGTTCATCCAATATCTGGTTTTATTTGAATGTTTTTCAAAATAGCCCTTTAAGCTTCCATGTTTGCTACTGAGTGGAGCTGGGTTGAATACTTCATGTATGAACCTCTCTTGTACAGCATCAGACCAATATTTATCCAGAAAGGCTCTCTCAAACTGTTCATAGTAGTGGTAACATTCCGCCATGTCCATAATCCATAGCCGAACGTCAACCAGTGTGGATTCCGCCATGTCCATAGTCCATACCAGAACGTCACTCAGTGTGGATCCAACAACAAATCTAATTTTCTGGGCTTCAGTCCAGGTATGAGGGAAAACATTTCAAAATGCTCTGGTAAGGACCACTGAGTTTTTTCTTTTCCCTTCAGAGGTAAATAGCGGAAATTGTTTATGCTTAAGCAATTCCTCATCTGCAAGTAATGTTAACAAACATGCTGCACTGTCAGTGACAGGTGTGTTTATGTTAGCTTGTGCGGTAGCGTGCGGCAACTGTGCTTGCTCAACAGGTGCAACTGCTGGCAAGTGTTGTTGATTTGTGCAACCTTTGCTATTTTTCTTCTATGTGCTAACCACAAGAAAAATCAACACCATCGAAGCATCATTTACCAGCTTCATACGCAGCTTCAACGTCCACAGTAATGTCAGTGCCAACTGTGGTTCAAGATTTAAATGAAAATACAGTTTCAGCAAAAGTTCCAGTATAAATTGGAACATCAGTTACAAAAACGGACTCAGCATCAAAACTGGCAGCATTTCCAACATCCACTGAATCATCAGCTTCAGAAAAACCTCCAGCATCCAATGAAACAGCAGCTACAGCTACAGATACAACAAGTATGGTGGCACGTCCAGGGGCAAGAAATACAAGGAGCAGGAAACATGTAAGTCTTAAGGATTTTTGGTACGCAGCCTCAGCAAGGAACAGCCGGTAACATTGGGAAACATAAGTACAAACTCCTCTCAATCTAATTTCAATAATTTAAAAATAGTGAGCCTTAACATACAATGCATTAAAAATAAAATATTAGAACTTGAGATTGCAGCCAGTGAAGCTAGTATAGATTGTATTTGCATTCAAGAACATTGGTGCATGAGTTATGAAGTAGAAAATATTTGCATTTCCCCATACAAATTAGTAAGCCATTATTGCAGGAAGGAAACAAGACATGGTGGTGTTTGCATTTATGTAAAACCTGGAGTAAAGGTTAAAAATATGACTGTAACTGAATGCTTGAGTGAAGAAAAACATTTTGAGGCTGCAGCAATACACTTGAATATGCAAAAGAATAAATTAATAATAATGTCAGTGTACAGATCACCATGTGGTGATCCTGAAATTTTTAGAAATAAGTTACAGGCATTGCTCAAAATATTACATCATAAAAAATCAACAATAATTATAAAAACAAAGATGAGGTGACTTACCGAACAAAAGCGCTGGCAGGTCGATAGACACACAAACAAACACAAACATACACACAAAATTCAAGCTTTCGCAACAAACTGTTGCCTCATCAGGAAAGAGGGAAGGAGAGGGGAAGACGAAAGGAAGTGGGTTTTAAGGGAGAGGGTAAGGAGTCATTCCAATCCCGGGAGCGGAAAGACTTACCTTAGGGGGAAAAAAGGACGGGTATACACTCGCACACACGCACATATCCATCCACACATACAGACACAAGCAGACATATTTGTCTTTAAATATGTCTGCTTGTGTCTGTATGTGTGGATGGATATGTGCGTGTGTGCGAGTGTATACCCGTCCTTTTTTCCCCCTAAGGTAAGTCTTTCCGCTCCCGGGATTGGAATGACTCCTTACCCTCTCCCTTAAAACCCACTTCCTTTTGTCTTCCCCTCTCCTTCCCTCTTTCCTGATGAGGCAACAGTTTGTTGCGAAAGCTTGAATTTTGTGTGTATGTTTGTGTTTGTTTGTGTGTCTATCGACCTGCCAGCGCTTTTGTTCGGTAAGTCACCTCATCTTTGTTTTTATATATAATTTTTCCCACGTGGAATGTTTCCTTCCATTATATTGACAACAATAATTATAAGTAGAGATTTTAATGTCAACTTATTGACTGAAGGTGCATCCAAAGATCAGTTCCTGAATGTTTTACAGAGCTTCAATTTGTATCCACATATAACTAACCCTACAAGAATAACAAACTCTTCAAAAAGTCTCATAGATAATATCTTCACAAATATAGATGTCATAGATATAGATGTAATAAATATTGACCTAGGAATATCTGATCACAATGCACTCATCCTTAAATTTCCCATAGCCCCCTGTGATCAAAAATAGTTCATACCAAATATACAAAAGAACCTTCTCCACAAATAGTTGCAGTCACTTCATAAATACACTGACTAACCAATCATGGGCAGAAGTACTGTTACAAATTAGCACAAACACTGCATATAATGTTTTTTCTTCCCTGTTTATGTTGAATTTTGAAATGTGTTTTCCTAAGAAACTTAACAAAACAGACACATATGGGCATACACACGCCAACTCCTGGATCACAATAGGTATTAGAAATTCCTCCAGGACCATGAAAATACTTAACTATAGTCTGAAAAGATGGACTGACCCCAAGTTTAAAGAACATGTAACAAATTACAAAAAAATATATAGAAAAGTAAGTACAAAAGCAAAATTACTAAGTAATGGTAAATTAATAAGAAAATCAGGCAATAAATCAAAAACTATTCAGGAAATTGTGAAAGGGAAACGGGTAAGGGCCTCAAGGATCAGGAAATAGTACTCAAAAATAGTTAAAATATTGAATTAAGAGATGAAACTCTGGAAAATTACATTAATAATTACTTTTTAAGTGTACCAGTGTCATTAAGTAAAAACTTTACTAAATATGAGAAATTAACAGCCCCAAAAGTAGACAGTAATATGTTGTTAACTCCCACAAATGATAATGAAATATTAAAGGTGATAAAGAGTCTAAAATCAAAAATGTCTGCAGATGTGGATGAAGTGCCTGTGTTAATAATAAAAATAGTTGCCCAACAAATTATAAAGCCCCTGGTACATATTGCCAATTTGTCTTTCAGCAAAGGTGTGTTTCCTGAGAGGTTGAAAATCTCTAAGGTTAGACCTCTGTTTAAAAAAGGAGATCCATAAATGGTAGAATATTATAGACCAATATCCCTTCTCCAATCATTTTCAAAAATTCTAGAGAAATTAATGAAAACCAGACTCATAAATTCGTTAGATGCTCGCAAACTTCTAAACTGCAATCAACATGGCTTTCGCTCGGGCCACAGCACAGAATCAGCTATCCATGCCTCTACCAAAGAGATTGTCAGGAGTCTTGACACCAAAAAATGTGTAGTGGGAATTAACTTAGATTTATCTAAAGCTTTTGATACAGTAAATCACAAAATTCTGTTAAACAAGATGGAGGCAATAGGTGTAAGGGGAGTTATGAAGCAGTGGTTTGAATCTCACCTTCAAGATAGAACTCAGGTGGTAGAAATCATCACAGAACATAAAAATCAGAAAATCAAGTGGGCCTCAGATGCAAAGAAATTGGAAATAGGTGTCCCACAGGACAGTGTTCTTGGTCCCTTACTATTCTTGCTTTATATAAATGACATAAAAAATCCTAATATTTCTACCAAAATAATGTTGTTCGCAGATGACACTAGTATAATTATAAGTGATGATAAAAATCATTAACCATCACAACTGATATAGCCCTGAAATATATTCAACATTGGTTTAATGCTAATGAGTTAACACTTAATCTAAGTAAAACAAATTATATACAGTGTGGCAAAGCAACTCAAGATATGGACCTCCAGTTAAAACTAATGGATAAGAAGATAGAGAGTGTACATTCCACAAAGTTTTTGGGCATGCACATTGATCAAACTTAAGCTGGAAAGACCATCTCAAGTACTTATCCCACAGGCTCAATTCGGAATTTTTTGCATTGAGGATATTATCCACAGTATGCAGCACAGACTGTACTAGACTAGTGTATTTTGCTTACTTTCAGTCCATCGTGTCTTATGGCATAGTGTTCTGGGGTAAAACTAATCAAGCTTAACAGATATCTTCAAATTTCAGAAAAGAGCTGTACGAATCATAACACATAACTCTCCAAGAACTCATTGTAGGCCCCTTTTCAAAGAACTGCAAATACTCACAATACCATCACTGTATGTTTTTAAAAGCATTCTGTGTACAAGAGCACATATGAAAAATCTACATACAAATGAGGACTGCCATAATTATAATACTAGAACTTGTAAGAATTTGTATGTAGAAAAGGTAAGGACAACACAAACCCAAAAGCATGTAAGTTATTTTGGAATAAAACTTTACAATGCTCTGCCAGTGTACATGGAGGAAATAATAGATGAAGTAAAATTTAAGACTGAGCTTAAAAACTACCTTTTAAGCAAAACTTTCTATAACGTAGATGAGTACTTTGATTGTGTGTAAATTTATTGCCAAAAATTTTAATTTATATGTCTAAATTTGTACTTTTAAAAAATACCTTGAAAGTGATATTCCATTATTATGTCTGTAGTACTTGTACTAGTATGATAACTTTGTTGTGACAATTCCTACATCATGTAAATGATTTACAGGAAGATAATAAAATGAAATGAAAAATGAAATGAAATAACCCCATACTGTGAGTAACCGGTGAAGGTATCTAACTTCTCTAAAAGCTTAGGTTTGCTTCCTGTCATATGTTGTTTTGGAATATCAGTAGTTTTGGTAACACTGCCTCGTAACCTTTCCTCTGCTTCCTTTAAACCTGAAACTATTTTGGCTAGAAGTTGACTTTCTTTCTCTTTTAGAGCTTCTTCTACTGTATCTACATAAATTTTGCACTCTGACACCACCTTTTTAGCAAGGGTGTTGCCATTATCCAGCATCCTGGCTTCAGCCTTTTCAGTTATTTCCTATACATCTGCACGTATCTTATCTCTCTGTTTTTTGTCAAATTTTGACTCTAAACTTAACTTTTCTATGCTTAAACTTCACTTTTGTACTTCAGTAGGTAAGCTTTTGTATACGTCTTGGAGCATTCTGACTGTGTCCATCACTACTTTTACTGATGAATCTGCTTGGGATTGCATCCCCTGAATTTGAGACTATGCTTCACTAAGGCTTTGTAACTCAACTACAAGTTGTTCATGTTTATCGTCTACAGATGTTACTTTTTCTTTTAACATAGTTATATTGCGGGATATGTCAGTAATTATTTCTTGTTTTAGTTGTTTACCTATCTCTGTCAACTTCATGGATAGTTCATCAGATAATTCAGTGTGTATAGTTTTGCTCAACTCACAGAATTGCTGGCTAATAATATTCTTGAAATCATTAAGTTCCTGATTTTGGTGTATAAACTGTTGTCCTATACCCTTAAGTTCTTATGTTACACTTTCCTGAAATTCCCATTGATTTGTAAACTGTTGTGTTACACTTTTCTGAACTTCCTATCGTTTTGAAAACTGTTTTGTTACACTTCCCTGAAATTTCTTTTGTTTTGTAAACTGTTATGTTATTAGTTGCATGAATTGTGTCAAATTGTGTGTCTCACTAGTATTTACATTGCTTTTATGAACTGGTTCCCATTCTTGCATTTGCAATGTCTTGAGCAAATAATCAAAGGAATTAATGCTGTCATACACTTCAGTTTCATTATTTGAAAAAAAAAAAAAAAAGAAGGTTTCCCAGTGAGAACTGAGAAGTTGTCTCATTGATCATCATAAAAGTGACATCATGATTAGTTACACTATGTGATCAAAAGTATCCACACACCTGGCTGATAATGACATACAAGTACTTGGCACCCTACATCGATAATGCTGGAATTCAATATGGTGTTGGCACATCTTTAGTCTTGATGACAGCTTCAACTCTCACAGGCATACATCAAGTCAGGTGCTTGAAGGTTTCTTGGGGAATGACAGTCCATTCTTCATGGAGTGCTGCGCTCTGGAGAGGTATTGATATCAGTTGGTGAGACCTGACATGAAAGCAGCATTCCAAAACATCCCAGAGGTGTTCTATAGGATTCAGGTCAGGACTCTGTGCAGGCCAGTCCATTACAGGGGTGTCATTGTTGTGTAACCACTCCACCACAGGCCACGCATTATGAACAGGTGCTCGATCATGTTGAAAGATGCAATCACCATCCCCAAATTGCTCTTCAACAGTGGGAAGGAAGAGGGTGCTTAAAACATCAATGTAGGCCTGTGCTGTCATAGTGCCATGCAAAACAATAAGGGGTGCAAGCTCTCTCCATGAAAAATGCGACCACACCATAAGGCCACCGCCTTCGAGTTTGACTGTTGGCGCTATACATGCTGGCACATGATATTCGCCATACCCACACCCTACCATCAGATTGCCACATTGTGTACCATGATTTCTCTCTCCACACAACATTTTTCCACTGTTCCATCATCCAGTGTTTACGCTCCTTACACCATGCGAAGTGTCGTTTGGCATTTACTGGCGTGATGCGTGGCTTATGAGCAGATGCTCGACCATGAAATCCAATTTTTCTCACCTCCCACCTAACTGTCATAGTACTTGCAGTGGATCCTGATGCAGTTTGGAATTCCTGTGTGATGGTCTGGATAGAGGTCTGCCTATTACTCATTACAACCCTCTCCAACTATTGGCTGTTTATGTCAGTCAACAGCCGAGATCGGTCTACACGCTTTTGTGCTCCACGTGTCCCTGCACATTTCCACTTCAGTATCACATTGGAAACAGTGGATCTAGGGATGTTTAGGAGTGTGGAAATCTTATATACCAGCATATGACACAAGTGATAACCAGTCACTTGCCCACACTGGAAGTCCATGCTCTCTCACAATGTCTGATGACTACTGAGGTCGCTGATATGGAGTACCTGGAAATAGGTGGCTGCAAAATGCACCTAATATGAAAAACATATGTTTTTGGGGGTGTCCAGATACTTCTGATCAAATAGTGTATATTATCAGTGTCATTTTTTTATAGTGGGATGCCAACCCCTTTATTTTGGATGAATCAGCCAGTTCATGAACTGGTGCATTAACTTCAACTGTTGCCAAGCTCAGATTTCTGACTTCTTGGCATATTGCATTTTGTAATGAATTTTTAACAATGCCCATCTCCTTTGACTCTCTTGTGAATAGTATTCAACAAAAGTATGAAAAAAATTTTTTGAAAATGAAATTTTGTCTGTATCGGTACTTTTCAATGAAAGTAGATTTAGCTGCATATTCACTTATGAATCTAATTATTATCTGACACAGTCTTATAGAATCTGATGACTGATCTTGCACTTTAATGATGATTTTACACAAATTTTCGTCTTTTCTGTAGAAATGCACTTTCCATAAAGGATATTAATTGGAAGGACAAGAGATTATCTACTGCTAGAGAGACAGTGGCAAATGCAGCCATATAAGCATACAACATTGCAGTTTCCTCTCTTTGCCACTGAAATCAGCATTTGTAGGTGGAACTTAATTTTAATTTTCTCTTTCAAGTTTTTATGAGACTCAATCTCATAGACATGTAACAAATACAATGAAAGTTTCATTAGTGTCCTGTAACAATAAAATGAATCATTAATCTTAAAAATGTTTTTTATCTCAATATCTCAACATTTGAAAGATCTGTTTGTATTTCGCTTGGTGCCATCCTTTAAATGGTCACCATTGAATAGTGGCAGAATGTGTGTGTGTGTGTGGGGGGGGGGGGGGGGGGGGGGAGGGGGGGACAAAATAATGGAAATGGATTAATAATTGCTGCTTGAATAATTAAAAAAATTAATTGGGAAGAATAATTGAAAGAAATTGTAAGGTACATATATCCTGGGTGAACTTTAACTGGTACTAATATCAACATACCTTCAATGCCAATACATTTAAGATCAATATTTATCATTTAAGTTACGTTATTCTTCACATTAATTCCATTGTGCAGAGTTCTGATTATAACAGAGGCGTTGCAGGATTGCCCCTCCACTGCTTACGCAGTTTCCTCTTGTCCGCTCTGTACCTTCTGATGCAGGATTCTTGGCATGGGTGAGGTGATGAACAGACAGGTATGGCCGGTGTGAATATATGAATAAAACTTTACCTTCCCAATAACTTTTTATAGCACCTTTTAATGTTTGCATGAAATACACATTTGTAAAAGTTACAGGTGTGATAAATTTCAACATGTGTCCACCCACTACCACTTAAAGAACCAAACAGGTGAAGATACAGAAATTAAACAATTGAAGAGTGTATCTCTTCTCTTTTTTGTATCAAAAGATTATCTCTGCTACAAAACAACTTGTTACTTTATCTTTTGCTTTGGGTATATATAGCTTACATGTATAAAAAGAAAAGAATGAAGAAAGAAAAAATATGATTCTTCACATTATACTTAACAGCTACCAACCTACAGCACCAACAGAGCATGATCTACAATTTCTGTGTTTTCTTTTTCCACATTTCCCTTCACACACCTTAAACATAACTTCTTCACCACAATACCTTGATCTTATCAACTTAATATCTGTTAAACCCTGTGTCACAGGTTGTTTAGAAACTCGTGGTAGCTCATGCCATCCTCCTAATAGCTGTAGCTTTCACTGGCCTGGTACTGCCTTACATGATTCAAAGGAAGCATTTTCTCAGTGATGGGGGCATTAATTCTTCATAGTTAAGCCATTTTGCATTAAATATTTATAAATTGTATACAAAAATTGTATTTATAAATCAGTCTTACCCTCCTCCTCACTACCCCCTCTCTCCCCCCCCCCCCCCCCCAAAAGTGGTAATGGTATTTAGCAATAAAATGGACATGACATATGATCAGTGTCACCACTGGAAAAATGTTGAACTTCTCTAAACCTACTGATGAAGAGATGTGTGCAGCTGATGAAATTTCTTATTTGAAGAGTCTGTATAAAACAGCAAGTGTCAGATTAGTGTCAATACATTTTCTAATTATTAAGTGCTCTGCTGAAAATGGCAACTAAATGTAAGAAAAATGCTTTGTCCACACTCACCATTCCACTTCCTTGAGAGGCCCGTGGTGCACCTACTGCATAGACAAGGCCTTTGTCTGGAAATAAGTTCCCAGCAGAAACAGCATAACCTTTGGGAAGGAAATTCAAATTTCACATAAGCTTTAATAAATTGTATTTCCAATCATTTAAAGCTGCATTTATAATTATGTGTTCATGTACTTAAACTCAAACTAAGTATTATGTATATTACAAATATAGAAGTATAATACAGAAGAAGTAGAAGAGAAAGATTTTTAAAAATTAAATAATTGTTCAAATGAAGTTACAAATTGATGTTGCTGTATCTTACCAAAGTAAACTGGTTCAGTGTTTAAGTCTGGTCCCCTTATGTGGCTGCTGTATGCCCCACATCTCTTTTCTTGTAATATATTATAAGAAATTGTAGCCCCTAAAATTTAAAAAGAAATGAAGTAACTTATGAGTAGTTATCTTTTATATAACCTAAAATCAAATGAGGAAAATAATGATGCATCTCTTACGAAATCACTGATCCACTCATTGTAAACTTAAATGCATGGCAACCAAGAGCTGTTTCCAGATTAATAGACTCATTTTGCACTGTAGTAACAACTCCCCCAATAAATTATAAAACATTCTGTTGAATGTATCACACAGTGTGGATCATAAATGTAGCTGATTAGGCAAAAAACACAGTAACATCATATTCATGGTCCAGATTAACAAGAGGTAACATTGGAAAATTATTTCTTGATGTTAGGAAGGAAGGTTTGGGTGTATCATTTTATCATTGACACAGCCACACCAACTACACCCAAAATAGCAGCCTGCAGTTCTGTTACATCCTTCTCAGGTTACCTATGAGCTGTAATCTGTAGGTAATGCTCATGAGATGGTTTTACGGACCAGAGGCAACCACAATAAGGCATATATTCAATATTTTGTGTCTCAAAAAGGCAGCTGAATCGTAGACTGATGTTACTGTGGTGCTCACCAATTTGGCAACCCTTCTTCTGTAAAGTGACAATGTGCGCATGAAGTGATCCTGAGTGACTGAATATCAACAATGTAGGAACAGATATATTGCTACATACCATAAAATTGATGTGCTAAGTTGCAGACAGTTCCCATTAGAAGATACTTACACATAAGCTTCTGGTCACAGCATTTGTCAGAAAAACAGAAACATCTACCATTCATTCAGACAAGCTAGCACACATCATGCACATGACTGGCAACTCCAGCAGCTCAGGAAAGAATGCTACAGGAAAGAAGAAAAAGAACAGATGCTGAGAAGAGTAATGCAACAGACAATAGTAACAAAGGAAAACATCACAGGATTGTAGTATTGAAGAAAGGCTGTTCAGCAAAATCAAACAATGGAAGCTCCAGGTGGGAATATCAAAAAATTAGGAAATGATCAATTGCTACTTGCCATAAATATGACAGGCATAATTAAAATATGCTTACACATAAGCTTTCTGCCATGGCCTTCACTGGTAAGAAGCAATTGATCTTTTCCTACTTTGTTGATATTCCTACCTGGAGTTTCCATTTTATTTTATTTTGCCGAACAACCTTTCTTCCATCCTACAACCCTGTCATATTTTCCTTTGTTACTATTATCTATTGCATTACTCTTCTCAGTAGCTGTTCTTTTTCTTCTTTGCTGTAGCACTCTTGCCTGAGCTGCCGCAATTGTCAGTCATGTGCATGATGTGTGCTAGCTTGTATGAATGAATGGTGTGTGTTAATGTTTTTCTGACAGAGGCTGTGGCCAGAAGCTTATGTGTAAGTATCTTCTAATGGGGCCGGTCTTTTAAGTGTGTCTGTCTTTTTCCTTCACCCCTCTTCCCTCCCCTTCAATCCTTCTGGCATAAGAAAGAGCCACTGGTACCAAAAGCTTGCAAAATGTAATACCTTTTGTATGTGTGTTCTCCTGCTGCTACTTGGTCACTAGACTTTTTTGTCTGTCCAACTGTATTACATATTCAAAAACTGATTATGTTCATTGATGTACACTGCTACAAAGGATCAATGATTTTGGAACAGTATATGACTTGCAACCATTGGTATACTACTAAATATATTGTCCACAACAAATTTTTAAACACTTATCTTCTGTCAAATAGATATACTTTGCATTGAAGGAAAGCTAATTATCTGGACGAGAATATTACAGTTTTAGGAAAAGGGGTGACTTCAGAAAAGTCACCCAAAAACCCAGATCAGATGGGATAAGAAGGAAAGACTGGTTCACGTAAGGCAGAAACAGATGGCTGTTTGAACAAGATAGATGACAACAAAAACTGACGAGAGGGGTACATAGGAAGTAATGATGGGCACATGGGCTAATATATCAATATATAATAAAGTAATTAACATTGGAAAATATAATGTAGTTGGATAGATCAAAAATCTACTCATGAAGTGCCAACAGGAAAACACACAGTTAAAAAGTGTTGCAGTTTTCAAGCTTTTGAAGCCAGTGGCTCCTTCTTAAAGGAAAGGAAAGGATAGGAAAGGGGGTCAAGGGAAAAGTCTGGTGAGGTTTAGCAAAAGGGTTAGAGTTCAGAAAAGTGGCTCAAAACTCTGGGTCAGGGAGACTTATCAGATGGGATGAGAAGGACAGACTGATTGTTGGGGACTGCACCAGATGAAATTTGGAAACCTGAGAGCTTAAAGATGGGAGATAAGGTAACACACAAAACAGAGGTTACTGCCGGAACATTGCACACAAGTTAATAAGAGCAGAAAGCTAAGTGCACTTTATGTGATAGCTTTCTGCTCTTATTAACTCATGCATGATGTATTGGCAGTAATCTCTGTCTTGTGTATTACCCTATCGTCCACCTTTAAGCTCTCAGGTTTTCAAACTTTGTCTTGTTCAGTCTCTAACAATCAGTCTTCCTTCTCATCCCTTCCGGTAAGTCTCCTCTGACCCAGGGTTCTGGGTAACTTATCCAAACTGCACACCTTTTCCTAAACCTCTACAGTCATTTTCCTTTACACCACATCCTTCCCCTTCAAGGCTTCTGAAAGAAGAAGAAGCCACTGACTGTGAAATTTTGCACACTGTAATACCTTTTGTATGTGTGGTATCTTTTGCCACTTTGTGAGTAGATTTTTTTATCTATCTAACTACATTATATCTTCGATTATTGGTTACTTTAATTGAAATATTAGCACATATGGTCATAATTCCTTCTTATGTGCCCTCTTGTCAGTCTTTCTTGTCTTCTATCTTGTTCAAACTGTAGTCTACAGTGTACATAAATTTGTTATTCTACTCACAGGCCTGTTTGTTCTAAGTCAATATTTGAAATCAAAATTCTTATAAAGTTGACAGTTTTTGCCTAATATTTTGTTTTGCATATATTATCACTGTCATATCATGTTTCATTTACTTCTTTCTTGAATAGCAGTGGAAAATTGTCTACATTCATCTTAACGCCCGCATCTCGTGGTCGTGCGGTAGCGTTCTCGCTTCCCATGCCCGGGTTCCTGGGTTCAATTCCCGGCGGGGTCAGGGATTTTCTCTGCCTCGTGATGGCTGGGTGTTGTGTGATGCCCTTAGGTTAGTTAGGTTTAAGTCGTTCCAAGTTCTAGGGGACTGATGACCATAGATGTTAAGTCCCATAGTGCTCAGAGCCATTCATCTTAACTTACCACTTTATTTAGTCTGTTATGTGATCTGATAGTGAACATAACAAAACAACAGTTCCATAGGCAAATTTACCTCCAGGGAGTCAGGAAATTTCATCCCAGGTTTCTGTCACATTATAATCCAAACCATATTCATGGAAATTGCAACTTATGTCATTAAATGATACCTACAATTCTTGTAATGTAACAGTCTCTCATAAAAAAGAACATGTGAGTCTGATTTCTAGTTATTACATTGCTGTTCAGAAAAAAAATTGAAACAACTTGGAAGGTTGTTGGGCATAGTGTTCGACTGTGTCATCTAAACTACATAGTATTTCCATTAGGCTGCTGCTCATCATCTTCAGGGGAGACTGTAGCTAGCTGTTGTAGCTCACCACTTGATACACTATTTTGCTAGAAAAGCACAGATGTCAAGAGGTGAAGTGGACATTGACATCCAGAACTGTCTCTCAAAGAAGCAAGCCATGGACACCACATATGCAGTATGGTGAAGTTCATCCATAAGTTATGGACCACAGCAGATGTGTGAGAAAAAATCTCCAGGGCTGGATGGGATCTCTGCCAAAGTAATAAAAGCCTCATGGAGATCTAGCTGTAGATATGACCAAATGACCAATTAGATACATACTTGTGCAAACTTTACATTGAGCATCACATGCAAGGAAGGGTCTTTACTCCATGGCAGAATACTGAGGCGGTCACTATTAGTAAAGGAGAAGAGAAGGGTCAGATGATGGCAAAATCCCACAGACCAATTTCACATGTAAACATTCTCAGTAAAATATTTGAAAAACTGTTATGCAATGTAGTAAAAGATCAAAGATGCTACATGGGATCAGCCTACATCAGTATGGGTTTAGTAGAGGCAAGTCAACTAAAGACACAATAATGAAACTGTAGATCACTAGAGTATATGTAGAATGAATGCTTGACAGTAGCAAGATTGCAACTACATATATACTCCACAAGCCATCATACTGTGTAGGGTGGAAGCCACCCTGTAGCTCTACTAGTCATTTCCTTTCTGTGAATCATTCTTTCGTAAATTTCTCCGAATAAATTGAAGTTGACCATTCACCTTGCTCATCACAGTTCTCACATGCTCATTCAATTTTATATTGCTTTGCAGCATTACACCCAGATATTTAAATTACTTGACTGTGTCATACAGGACACTAGTAATACTGTGTCCAAAAGTTATAGGTTTGTTCTTCCTATTCAAGTGCATTAACTTACATTTTTTACACATCCAGAACTGTCTCTCAGAGAAGCAAGCCATGGACACCACATATGCAGTATGGTGAAGTTCATTCACTCTGGCATTCATCACACCAACTGGACATTTTGTCTAAATTGTCTTGCATCTTCCTATAATCACTCAATTTGACACCTTACGATATGCCATAGCATCATCAGCAAACAAACAACTGCCTGCCAAATTTTTTATCTATATAAAGAACAACTGTGGTCCTATAACACTTTCCTGGGGCACTTCTGATTATACCCTTGTCTCTGATGAACACTCACCATCAAGTATAGCGTACTGGGTTCTATTACTTAAGGAGTCTTTGAGTCACTTACATATCTGAGACATTATTCCTAATGTGCGTACCTTCATTAACAGCCTGCAATGGACCACAATGTCAAATGCTTCTCAGAAACCTAGAAATATCAAATGTGCCTGTTGCCCTTCATCCATTGTTCACAGTATATCATGTGAGAAAATGGCCAGCTGAGTTTCACATGACCAGTGCTTCCTAAAACAATGCTGATTCATGGACATAAGCTTCTCCATCTCAAGAAAGTTTATTATATTCAAACTAAGAATATGATCAAGAATTCTGCAGTAAAACCAAAATTAGGGCTATTAGTCCGTAATTTTGTCGATCCATTCTTTTACTCTTCTTTTACACTGGAGACACCTGCATTTCTTTCCAGTTACTTGGAACCTTTTGCTGGGTGAGAGATTCACAGTAAATGTAGGCTAGACTAAACACTCGAGCAGTATTCGAGAATGAGTCACAAATATGTTCTATATGCAGTCTCCTTTGCAGATGTGCTACACTTTCCAAAAACTCTCCCATTAAATTGAAGTCATATATTCACCTTCCCTGTTGCCAATCTCATGTTTCATTCCACTTAATATTGCTTTGTTTGATTACACCTAGATATTTAATCAACATGTCTTTCTCATACAGCACACCATTAATTCTCTATATGAACATTACCAAAATGTTTTTTCTACTCATCTGCATAATGTACACTTTTCTACATTTAGAGCAAGCTGCCATTCATGACATGAAATAGAAATTCTAAGTTATCTTGTATCTTGCTATAGTCAACAATAGCAATACTTTCCTACACACAACAGCTGGTCATCCTATCATTTCATTTATATCTATGGAGAACAAGAGCAGTCCTATCACATTTTCCTGGGTCACTCCAGATGTCTCTGATGAACAATCTCCATCATCAACACATTCTAGTTTCTCTTACTTAATAAGTCTCCAAGCCACTCACATAACCAGGTATCTAAACTGTAAGCTCTGAAATTTGTTAACAGTCTGCAATGGGACACTATGTCAGATGCTTTCTGGAACCTTAGAAATATGGACTCTTCCTATTAGCCTTCATTCATGGTTCACAAGATATCATGTAAGAAAAGGAAAAGCTGAGTTTCACATGAGCAATACTTTCTAAATATATGTTGATTTGAGGACAGAAGGTTTTCATGCTCAATGAAATTTATTATACTCAAAGTTCAAGTATTATGCAGCATGCCAATGTTAAGGATATGAGCATGTAATTTTTTTCGTTTTTTCATTTCTCATTCTTATCTAGTAACCTACTCTTTTTTCCAGTTGCTTAGAACTCTGAGCTGGGTATGCAAGCTATGCAAAGGGCCAATGCAGTAGTGTACTCACTGTAAAACAGAATCAGTAATCCATACTGACCTGGTAACTTATTTGTTTTCAACACTTCCAACTTTTATTTTTCATTTATTTATTTATTTAGCCATCCTTGGACATTTTAAAATGTATGGATGTTGTCAGTTGTGTACATTTATATATTTATATATTTATACTGCTTCTCAATAACAGGGATGTCTATTTATATGTCCTCCATAGAGCTGTATGTGTGACAACACTAAATCATGGTATATCTGTAAGATCTTCCTGTGTGAATGTTTACCAAATTTTAAATTTGAGACTTCAGCTTTTGTTTTGTTGGTTTCTGTTGACAGAGCAGACTGGCTGATGAACGACCCACCTAGTGATTTTATGTAGGACCAGAATTTTCTCAGGTTCTTGGCAAGATCCTTGACTGAGATATGATGATGAAGTTGTATCCTATGTGCATAGATCTTTCTGCAGACCCATGAATTTCTGCTAACTTTTGCCTGTGCTCTTTGGGCCCAAAGGTACACCTATCCTGCTCCCTCAGCACTTTTTGAATTTTGTTGTTAAACCACAATGGATCTTTTCCATCCTTAATCCACCTTCTCAACACATACTTCTCCAGAGCATATTTTAAAGTTAATTTAAACTTTGCCCATAGCTGCTCCATATCCAACATATTGGAGCTAAGCAATGTCTGTTCACTGGCTGAGTATTAAGCTAACAACTGTTTATCTGATCTTTCCAGCATAAATAATTCCCTAGTCTCCTTGACAAAATTATTAACTTTGGTAAACATTGTCACTATGATGACATCACGATCAATGATTCCTGTCTCTATACTGGTACTGACAATTAGGTCAAGTCTGCTTGTAGCTAAAAGATATAAAATATTTCTATTTCATTTGGGCTGTTGCTCTAGCTGTCCAAGATAGTTTTTGGAAAACGTGTTCAGAGCTACTTAACAATACTGTCTGCCATTACCAATTGCAATGAATCATTGATGTCCCAGTCTATACTTGGTAGTTTAAAGTCACCTCCAACTAATATTACATGATTGAGTTATTTTTGCACTACTGTCTATACTCTTTCTTGGAATGACTCTATAATTATGTGGCAGAATTGGGTGGTTAGTAAAAACACTTGATTATTAACTAGAGTCCGCTGAGGTTGGTTACTCATATCCAGATAACTTCACAACCAGATACGATTTCAATCTCAAAAGTGACAATACTTTCATTAACTGCAATGAACACTTTCAGTCCCATAGTGTCTAATCTGTTTTTCTGATCTATGTCCTATACCTTGTTAGATACTTTGGAACTTTCTGCTTCAGGTTGTATACAGCTCTCAGTTCCAAGAATAAACTGAGCGCAACAACTTTCCTGAAGGGTGGTAAATTCAGGAACTTGGAAAAATTCTTTGGCAATTTACTGTTAAAATTTTAACATACAAAGTGCCTTTGCTTTGTATGTAATCTGGTTTCAATATCTACATAATGACTGCCAAGCATTCATAAGAAGGCCTCAAACTGTTGCCTGGACTTAAAATAATAATAATTATTATTATTTTAAAAAAGCCATGTGCAGTCCTTTACCCAAGTAACTGATTTTTGCATGTAGTGCAACATGACCTATCAAGAGGGAACTTGCAAGTCTCTAATCCATAATGCAGGTCCAGAAATCTGCCGTCAAGACCATAATAGAATCAACAAAGCCTTGGCTGCAACCCTCCATTGGGCTCTAAACCAAGCAGCATGATCAATTCTGTATATTATATTCCAGATGGTGAGCTCTGCTTGCACCTGGTGAGTGAGGCCAGAAGTGCATGCCACTTCTGCCAGCTGCCCATACAAACTGTGGGTGGCCTCAGAACCCAACTGACAGGTGTTATTGATGTTGAAAATAGCCCCAGCCCGCTGATGACTGCACCTTGCAACCTCAATAGCTACTGGCAGGGCCTTGTTTCACATCTTTGATGAGGCTTCCCGGCAGGCATAACTACCGCACATTCAATTTCCATCTTGCCTTGGACACTAGTTTCCTAAACTTACCCATTTACATTGGAATTTCCTTTATCTAGTAACCCTTCCCTTCCTCCCCATGTGCTTGCTCAGACCCTACTGAAGAAGTGACCACCTGTCCACTCACAGGATGAATGAGCTTGGCCAGATGGCCAGATCCTGCATTGAACCTTCACATTCAGAGATGGAAGCTCTTTCCAATCCCCCAATCATCATACAGTGAGGGCAAATCTCTTGTGTTGGATATGCTGGAAGGTGCCTGCATGCCCAGAGCTCAAGGGTAAACCAAGTGATACCTGAGGTGTCCCGTCCAATATGTCATGTTCTTTGTATCCTCAGTCAGCAGCCTGAAGAAGGCTGATCATGGCCAACAATGTCTTCAGCTTTTCGTGGACCAATGCAAGCTACTCCTGCATCCACACACAGAATGCACCACCAGACTCACCTCCTGGCGTAACCAAAAACTTTAGAGAAAATGTATGTTTGCTAGTGCATAAGTTCCCCCTAAACACAGTAATCACTGGAGAATATTCCAATCATTCATCAATCACAGTTTTGTTAGTGGTGGACAAGACGAGACATTCTGTGAAAAATTACCAATTGCTTCCCCTGAAAACTAGATAGAACAGAGAGTTTAGAACCCCACTCATTATACCAATGTATTAGATATAATGGCAACAAATAGACTCGATCTCTATGAGGATGTCCACTCAAAACTGGTGTCAATGACCACGAGGCAGTTGTGGCAGCAATTATAACAAAAGTGCAAAGGCCAACTAAAAGAAGTAGAAAGATATATACGTTCAGTAAACTACACAAAAGAGCAATAATGTAATATCTCAATGAAAAAAAATAGAAATTTTATTGCAAGACAGGAGAATGTAGAGGAATTATGGCTCAAGTGCTACAAAATAATTAACAATGTTGTGGGGAAATATGTATCCATCGGAACAATTTGTAAGAGAAGGAACCTCCGAGGTATGCAGTAACTGTAAAGAAACAGGCACTGCTGCATAACAGGTGTAAACAAAGCGTAGGCTTATACATAGAGCAAGGATCAATGAACACATTTGGTTGTCAAAAGAGCAAGCCTTCAATGACTACCATAGCAGAATATTGTCAAATGATCTTTCACAAAAGCCAAAGAAATTCTTGTTATATGTAAAGGTTGTTAGTGGCACCAAGTTAGTGTCCAGTCAGTCACAAATGACACAGGAACTGAAACTGATGGCAGCAAAGCAAGAGTTTAATCCTATTTTCAAATGTTTATTCTAAAGGAAGGCCCAGGGTTATTACCCCAATTTAATCCTTGAACCACTGCAAACATTCATCTACATCTACATCTACATCCATACTCAGCAAGCCACCCAATGGTGTGTGGTGAGGGTACCATGAGTACCTCTATCGGTTCTCCCTTCTATTCCAGTCTCATATTGTTCATGGAAAGAAGGATTGTCGGTATGCGGTATGCCTCTGTGTGGGCTCTAATCTCTCTGATTTTATCCTCATGGTCTCTTCACGAGATATACGTAGGAGGGAGCAATATACTACTTGACTCCGCGGTGAATGTATGTTCTCGAAACTTCAACAAAAGCCCGTACCGAGCTACTGAGTGACTCTCCTGCAGAATCTTCCACTGGAGTTTATCTATCATACCCATAATGCTTTCGTGATTACTAAATGATCCTGTAATGAAGCATGCTGCTCTCCATTGGATCTTCTCTTCCTCTTCTGTCAACCCTATCTGGTACGGATCCCACACTGGTGGGCATTATTCAAGCAGTGGGCATACAAATGTACTGTAACCTACTTCCTTTGTTTTTAGATTGCATTTCCTTAGGATTCTTCCAATGAATCTCAGTCTGGCATCTGCTTTACTGGTGATCAACTTTATATGATCATTCCATTTTAAATCACTCCTAACGCGTACTCCCAGATAATTTATGGAATTAACTGCTTCCAGTTGCTGACCTGCTATAGAGTAGCTAAATGATAAGGGATCTTTCTTTCTATGTATTCACAGCACATTACACTTGTCTACATTGAGATTCAATTGCTATTCCCTACACCATGTGTCAATTCACTGCAGATCCTCCTGCCTTTCAGTACAATTTTCCATTGTTACAACCTCTCAATATAACACAGCATTATCCACAAAAAGCCTCAGTGAACTTCCGATGTTATCCACAAGATCATTAATGTATATTCTGAATAGCAACAGTCATACGACACTCCCCTGTGGCACACCTGAAATCACTCTTACTTCGGAAGACTTCTCTCAATTGAGAATAACATGCTGCGTTCTGTTATCTAGGAACTCTTCAATCCAATCACACAATTGGTCTGATAGTTCATATGCTCTTACTTTGTTCATTAAACTACTGTGGGGAACTATTTCAAATGCCTTGCGGAAGTCAAGAAACACGGCACCTACCTGGGAACCCATGTCTATGGCCCTCAGAGTCTCGTGGACGAATAGTGCGAGCTGGGTTTCACATGATCGTCTTTTTCAAAACCCATGCTGGTTCTTACAGAGTAGATTTCTAGTCTCCAGAAAAATCATTATGCTCAAACATAATACATGTTCCAAAATTCTACAACTGATTGACGTTAGAGATATAGATCTATAGTTCTGCAAATCTGTTCAACGTCCCTTCTTGAAAATGGGGATGACCTGTGCCCATTAGTGAAATACGTATTAATATCAGTGGAGTTCAGAAACAGCTGAAGCCATAAAAACTGAAGAGTATTCCAGGTCCTGATCGAATCACTATCATATTGTATATTTAATTTTCAGGTGAGTTAGCCCCTATTTTAACTGTAGTCTATTATAGATCCCTCAGACAAAAATCTGTGCCCAGTTGTTGGAAGAAAGCACAGGTCATACCTATCTACAACAAGAGCAATAGAACTGATCCATAAAACTACTGCCTAACAGCCTTGACAATGATTTGTTGCAGAATCTTAGAACATATTCTGAGCTTAGACATAATGAGGTACCTTGAACAGAATGAACTCCTCCATGCCAACCAACATGGATTTCAAAAACATTGATCATATGAAAACCAGCTTGCACTTCCCTCACATGACACACTGAAAGTCTTAGATCAAGGTCATCAAGTAGATGCAATGTTTCTCAATTTCTGAAAAGCATTTGAATCAGTACCATATCTATGTTTATTAGCAAAAGTACAATCATAAGAGATATCAAATGAAATTTGAGACTGGATTGAGAATTTTTTGGTGGAGAGGAACACAGTATAATACCTTGGATGGAGGGTCATTGACAAATGAAGAAGTTACCTTGAGTGTAACTTAGGATAGTATGGTGGGTTCCTTGCTGTTCATGATGTATATTAATGACATTGCAGACAATATTAATAATTTTTCTGATGATGCTCTTATCTGTAGTGAAGTACTGTCCAAAGGAAGCTTTATAAATATTCAGGCAGATCCTAAGATTTCAAATAGATGCAAAGATTGGTGTCTTCCATTAAAGGTTCAGAAATGTAAAATTGTACATTTCACAAAATGAAAAAAAAATGAAAAACTAACTGTCCTATGACTGTAACATCAATTAATCATATTTGGAATCAGGCAACTCATACAAATATCTGAGTGTATCACTTTGTAGGAATATGAAATGAAATGATTACAAGGATGCAAACCATGCGTAAAGCAGGTGTCAGACTTTGGTTTATTGGTAGGATACTGGGGAAACACAATCAGTCTACAAAGGAGATTGTTTACAAATCATTGTACAAGACATCCTAGAATACTGCTCAAGTGTGTGGTACCCATTACCAAATAGGACTAACATGGGATATTGAATGTATACAGAGAATGGCAGCATAAAGGGTCACAAATTTGTTTGAGCCATCAGAGAGTATCAAAAAGATTATAAAAAAACTGAACTTAAGATTGATGTAAACTATCCTAAAAAGTCTACTTACAATGATCCAAGGAAAAGCTTTACATTAAGACTCTAGGAATATACTATATGTATCACTCCTGTAAGGATCATGAGGACAAAATTAGGTTAGTTATAGCACACACAAAGGCATTTAAACTATCATTCTTCATGCATTCTAGACATGAATGGAACAGGAAAATACCCTCATAATTGGTACAATGGGATGTATGCTCTGCCATGAACTTCAAAATGCTTTGCAAAGTATAGATGTAGATATAGTTGTAGACACACGTTATCCACCCTAGTACTATTAAGAATTAAGAGCACACAGGAAAAGCTAACTATGGGGGTCAGTCAAATGAAAACTGGACATCAGGAACAATGGGATCATGCAATGGTTCCATTCAAAAGTAATCATCAAATGCAAATACATTTATCACGCTGGGAGATGAGATACTCTATTCCAGTTTCATGGAACATAGCTGACCACTGATAGATCTACAACTGCACTTAGTCTTGGTACTTCCTCACCCAGCTGAAACTAATGTTAATGCATGTCTTTCTTCAGATTGCCAATGATCCAGGCCATACAGAGGATTCTGCAGTGTTTCCCAACCAAATCACTGAAGTGTTGACTTAATACACTTGTCAGTGGGGCCAGGGGGGGCGGGGGGGGGGGGCAGATGTTATAGTGCAACAGGATGATTCTGTCCAACAGCATTCTGATGGCCTAAGGGCAAACAGTAGAGCCAACAGTGGAAACATTTGACATATCCCCTGCCAAAGAAAGAGAATAATACAATTTCAGGTAAGGTCATGATTACCTTCTTCTTTGACTCCAGAGTCCATCTGCTTGTTGAGTTCCTCAAGAGTGGGAAAACAATCAATGCACAGTGCTAGCAATACACTTTGCAGAAACTGTGATGCCTCATAAAGCCAAAATGACCGGGAAAGTTGTTGGACAGAATAATCTTGTTGATCTATAATGCCTACCTGCTCAGCGTCAATCTCATTAAGGCTACACTTCCGTGATCATGTTTGGGAAACACTGCAAGATTCTTCATACTAACTAGACCTTTCACTGTGTGATTTTCACAACTTTACCAAACTGAAGAAAAGCATATGTGGATGTAAGTTTAAGTCAGACGAGGAGGTGCAAGTGTGGGTGCGGTTGTGGAACTGTCAGCAGTTAATCATCTTCTATGAAATGGAAATTGATCATCTCGTCTCCCAGAGAATAAACATTTTAATACATGCCTTGGTTACTTTTGCATGAAACTATTCCATGATACCTTTGTGGTGGGCACTCGATTTTCATTTGACCGTTCCTTATACGTAACTTGCTCCTCTCCTGTTGTATCAGGAGCCAGCCTGAACTTTCTCTAATGGTTGCTAGTTGTACAAAACAACTGGCAAATAAACTACAGACTGCATGGATCTGCATCAAACAATTAACTAAGACATGAGACTACACCTCTTAAATATTCAACACCTTAGGTATTTAAGAACTATAAAACCAAATATTAAAAGCTAACTAGATAATGAGGTTTTGAGAGTATATTATAATTATGTAGATAGAAATATCTACTCACCATGCAGCTGGCAGGTGTAAGAAAAGGGGTAAAGTTTGGAAAAATCAGCCAGAACCTCAGGCGAGGGGTATCTTTCCTTCCCATCCCATCTGGTAAGTCTCCTCTGACTCAGGATTCTGGGTGACTTTTCCAAACTCCACCTCCTTTCCTAAACATCTCCAGTTCCTTTTCCTTCAACCCTCTTCCTTCCCCTTCAACACTTCTGCTGGAAGAAGGTTCCAGTGGCTCGGGAAGCTGCATAAGTAAAACCTTTCTTGTGTGTATCGTCCTGCTGCTGCATGGCAAGTAGATTTTTTACCTATCCAATTACATTGTAACTATGTAACCTGCTACTCTCCTGATGTGGAGAGTCATATTATTATTGGCTATTTCCATAATCTATGGTAGCTATCTTTCTTTGGTCATCTTGGGGAATTGGAGACTTCAAAGGCACTGTAAACTGCCTGAGAAGCTAATGCTGCAGGAGACTTGCGTCTTTAGAATGCCAGGAAGGGAAATAATGAAGATCACATCAAAAGGTTATCCATTGGGAAGTGTGTATGGTCCAGATTTTTGGGATACTACAGAAGTTACATGATGATTGTAACATAAGCAGATGGGTAACATTTATACATGAATGTGTTCATTATACATTGTGACTCCAAAAGAATTATACAGGAGAAATATAAGACAGTGCTAAATTGTAGCTCATAGCTCAGAGATACAGGTCAATGTATGTTGGCTTACAAAGCACACTCCATTTTCATCCACTTATATGTTGAAACAATTACTTGGGCGCAGGAAGTTGATACATTATAAAAACTGAAGAACCATTGTTACCTCATTTGGTTGTATCAAAATGGTATCATCTACATATCTTCAAAAATATTTTTTTTTCAAAACTAATGACTAAAATGCTTTGTCCTCAAAATCTTCCATAAAAAGATTAGCTACTATGGGAGGTAGATAGCTATCCACAGCACTGTTCACTAATGTGAACAAGAAGACCACCGAAACTCATGAATACATTTTTTGGCTCAAGGCACGAATTATTGAACTACCTTATTAAATCATTGTGAATATGGTATTCATATTTCACTACCAAAGGGACTCAAAAGAGAAGCCTGATGTTTTGATAAGTATTATGTTGAGACTCCTATATTACCCATGAAGGGACGAATCAGAACTCCTTTTCTATGTATCTTTGGTAGCTTATTACATATCTATGGAACCAGCACCATGCTGCTCCAGAGTATTTTTGGTTATGTTCAGGAAACTGGCTGATTAACTGAGGGAAATAGATGCCATCCACTGCACTAATTAGGTGTTGCAGACAGAAGGACTTTGGTGTTTGCATTGTCATCAGGTTGCATTACTATTTCTTTGTTGTCTCTTAAAGATCAAATTGTATTTATCCAGCATAACGTACCTTGGCTGAAGTAATATGCCTGATTGCCTATACCATCAGAACATTCCACATGGGGATTAGTTTAAGGTGGCGGCCAACTCGAAAGTTCGTCATGTTTCTCTGCAGAAAAAAGCTAATTCTATGGGTAAAAAGAAAGCGTGTACAAATTGCAAGGACAAAATAACAAAGTTAGGCCTAAAGGAACATTTATCGAGCCTACAATTTATAATCAGTCCTATGAAAGAAGATATTTTGAAACTTCAGCTCAGAAAAAGTGAGCCGAATTCTCTAAAAGCCCCGGAAAACATGGCAGCTGCCAGTGAAAAGTGGACTAAAATCACATACAAGAAAAACACTCAAGAACTGCAAAATCATGTGAATAGTAAATGTAATGACAACTCAAGCATTGTGCATGAAAACACTTTTGAAATGCTCTCTATTATAGGCAGTGATAATACAACGAAATGTGTCGAGCCGCATTGGGAAAAAGACAGTGGAAACAAATCACAACAAAAAAGCTTTAAACCTCAGGGACAGTACAATTCTATAGTGTTTCAAAATCAAGAACTTCTCAAGATGGATTATCGATTACTGTGGATTAAAGACAAGAAACACACTGTGTCAACACGCAACACAAAAGTTCAGGTAGGCCAAATCACCATCCAACAAATTCTTGGAAAATAAACCTGTTTGCGGACAGTCAGGGAACGAACATAGCAGCTGAATTTCAGTGTAGAAGCTATCACAGCATTACTAGAACAGTGAAACCTGGCACAACATTTCAAGCAGCGACATCTACAGTTCATGTTGAGAAAACACCATCATCAAAAAAAGACATTTTCATGTTCTGAGCGGGAACAAATGATGTAGGAAGAAATGGAATGAAAAGCCTACTCAAAAGGAAGGCACATGAACTTAGAAACTCAAATGTTATCATCTTCTCAGTTCCACATCAACATGACTTACCAAATTGGTCGTGTGTAAATGAAGAAGTGTGGTGAGTAAATAAGGAAAAATATATGCTCGAGATTTGAAAATGTAACATTTGTGGACATAACCAGCATAGGAAGAAGATTCCACAAACCCATGGTCTACACCTCAACAAACTAGGAAAGGACTTGATTATGACACGGATCGAAGAAACAGTAAACAACAAACTGAATGCAGAGTGTTATGCTACAGTGGCTATCCCTCTCAAGGACAAAAATCACAAATTCACAGATGAATCAACCACGAAATACCAGGTCAGTGATACAGTACATCAGCAGGACAAAAGTGACGTTTTTTTAGGACAGTAAAATTTTCCACCAGTGCAACACCAGATGCATTTGAATCATTCATCACAGAGCTAGCTCCACATGTAGTAATAGTCACAGAACACAAAAAACAGTAGACAACATTCATCATTTCAAATTAGAAGAATATAACCTAGTAACATTTTAATAACTGTCTTTTAGCTTTATACTCAAACCTTGCCAATTCAGTATCCCAGGGGCACCAAGTAAAAGTTCATGATGACCATCCTTCTGGAAACATTAAATAAGAAACATTAAAATATGTCAACATGAAACTATTTTAATTCAAATATATTTTTAATCTAAATTACTAAAGACAATTACGTTACATAGAAACTAAACACTCTCAAGAGAACGACTAGACTTTGTTATGAGGGGTGGTAAGTTATGAGTAATGGAGCATCTGTCTATCACTAGTGTAGTACACAATCCCACTCTCACAGAAAAATTTGTTCAACACCTGATTTCTTATCTCAAAAGTTCATTTTAAGTTACCTACAGAAGGCAAAGACCTAAGGTTGCTAAAATTACTGCACAAATTCTGCTTACACATATATCAGATGAAAAGCTAATGTCTATCATTACCAGAAATGCAGGTTAGCCAAACATCCTACATTTGTGACACAAAGTACTTCCAAGTATAATCCTGTTACTGCCAATTTATACACTAACTTGGCCATAAATGAAACCTTTGAGATCACAAAGAGGAACCTGCTGATCTAAGTTATAATCCCTTTAAATTTAATTGCAAAATACATAAACACATACAAGGACTTGCCACAGAAAGCTGTTTCCTAAAAATTTTCATGAATGACTTTGAGTGAAAGTCTGTTTGCAAGAACTAAGAAATAAAAGATGATATAACAAACTAAAATACGTGGACAACATTACGGTGTCCTGTATCATGGAGGGAAGTCTTAAATTGAGCTTGTAGGACAGACAGCATGTGATTCATAAACTACGCCATATAATCTTGCTGTTAGAATTGTCTGTGGGTGAGATATCTGGGCACTTTCCTTCCAACAAAATGTGATGGTAGGGGCGCAGTGGTCAGTGAAGACACTGAAGCAGCAACCTTCAACTGAGGGTTGAAAACATTTAACTGCCTCATGAAGTGCAAGGAGCTTATGGTCATACGTGGCTCAGACAGATTTTTTTAAAGAGAAGGTCAGCACCTGTCAGGTGTGGTTCAAATGGTTCAAATGGCTCTGAGCACTATGGGACTTAACAGCTGTGGTCATCAGTCCCCTAGAACTTAGAACTACTTAAACCTAACTAACCTAAGGACATCACACACATCCATGCCCGAGGCAGGATTCGAACCTGCGACCGTAGCAGTCGCGCGGTTCCGGACTGCACGCTTAGAACCACAAGACCACCGCGGCCGGCCTGTCAGGTGTCCCCAATGCACTGCTGGAGGCTAGTGCCTATGGCAGACTGGCTAGCATCAGTGACGACTGTGAGTAGGGCAGTAAGGTGGAGGGTGGGTGGGAATAGTGGTGTCAGTTAAGTCATGCTTCATGTGCTCAAAATTGTCCATCATTTGGACATTCCTGGGTATATGGTGATTTCATTTTGTGTGATCACCTTAGAGTGCAGCAGTGAGGGTTTCCTGTATGATTGTGGCATTTCTAAGGTGGTGCTTGTCATGCCAAGGAACCAGTAAAATTCCTTAAAGGTCATGGGGTGCAGAAATTTGGTCATTGCCCAGACCATATCAGGAAGTTGTTGGGAGCCTGTGGCAGATATAGTTGGTCCCAGAAATTCAGTCTGTGGAGCACCAAAAATACATTTCTCCAAGTTAATTATAATGCTCTTGGAAGTATTAGTGGTTCTCTGTGAAGTTGCATGGGTAGATGAGGATATATTTCAGATATGCAAATCATTATGGGGCACCTCAGAGAAATTTTATAGAAGGGGTGGCTACATTTGGGTTGTGTTGAGGAGCCCAAATTGCTCAAAAAAGATCCTGAAGAGGTCAAAAGGCATGATAATTGCTGTTTTCTCAATATCCTCTGGGGTGACCAGAATTTGCATGAATGTTTTCTTGCCTTCAGTCTTGCTGTAGATGGTCATCACTGTAGCTTCAAGGGAGGGGCATGGGGCAACAGTTGGGGATTGTGCTTGTATTTAGCACTTGATTGTTGCCACAAGGGTGCCAAATTCCATCTTTTTTGGGTACCATGTGCAAAGTTGAGGCCCACAATCTTTTGGAGGGGCAGAACATACCTGTGGCAATCACTGCCTCAATATCATACTGAGTGGCTCTTTGCTTTGCAGTGACATGCTCCCCAACCTCTATGCCTGCCACTACTTTTCTCTAGTAGATGACAAATGCTTCAGCAGAAGAAGCATGGGCACATGCAATGCATTATTTGCATAGTGAGCACCATGGTGACATAAACTATCTCCCTGGGCCCCCTTTCTCCCCAGGTTGGTTTTTCCAATGTGAAGAATGTTGTTGGAAGCTTCTCCCCTGGGCTGGCACCCTTCTCAAGGACGCAGAGCAAGTGACTTCCAACACCATCACTGAGTGATATGTAATGTTTAATCATGCAAGATACAACTCAATAATTTGCTGCAAGACACATGTATGAGAAACAACAAGACTATGTACTGGTAAGTTGACCCTGTGTAACTATGAAGTATGAGCATTGCAGGCCCCATACATGCACTCACCAGAGACACTATGAACGATGCGGGTTGTATGCCCACACAAGTGTGTTCATGAACCCTCACATACTTTTGACAAGTCGCCTACCCACATGCATGTGACCTATGAGTGTGTGCAATAACATAATTGTATTAACTCTTTTACCTGAACTTATGGGTAAATTTATTCACTATCTAATGTAGTTATGGTTGAACATTGTATCCTTTTTCTTTTCTCTAAATATACACTACTGGCCATTAAAATTGCTACACCAAGAAAAAATGCAGATGATAAATGGGCATTCACTGGACAAGTATATTATACTAGAACTCTCATGTGATTATATTTTCACCCAATTTGGGTGCATAGATCCTGAGAAATCAGTACCCAGAACAAGCACCTCTGGCCGTAGTAATGGCCTTGATATGCCTGGGCATTGAGTCAAACAGAGCTTGGATGACATGTACAGGTACAGCTGCCCATGCAGCTTAAACACGATACCACAGTTCGTCAAGAGTAGTGACTGGCATATTGTGACGAGCCAGTTGCTTGGTCACCATTGACCAGACATTTTCAGTTGGTGAGAGATCTGGAGAATGTGCTGGCCAGGGCAGCAGTTGAACATTTTCTGTATCCAGAAAGGCCCGTACAGGACCTGAAACATGCGGTTGTGCATTATCTTCCTGAAATGTAGGGTTTCACAGGTATCGAATGAAGGGTAGAGCCATGGGTCATAACAAATCTGAAATGTAACATCCACTGTTCAAAGTGCTGTCAATGCTAACAAGAGGTGACCGAGACGTGTAACCAATGGCACCCCATACCATCACGCAGGGTGATACGCCAGTATGGCGATGACGAATACAATCTTCCAATGTGCATTCACCACGATGTCGCCAAACACAGTTGCAACCATCATGATGCTGTAAATAGAACCTGGATTCATCCAGAAACATGACGTTTTGCCATTCGTGCACCCAGGTTCGTTGTTGAGTACACCATCGCAGGTGCTCCTGTCTGTGATGCAGTGTCAAGGGTAACTACAGCCATGGTCTCCGAGCTGATAGTCCATGGTGCTGCAAATGTCATCGAACTGTTCATGCAGATGATTGTTATCTTGCAAATGTCCCCATCTGTTGACTCAGGGTTCGAGACGTGGCTGCACGAGCTGTTACAGCCATGCGGATAAGATGCCTTTTATCACGACTGCTAGTGATACGAGGCCATTGGGATTCAGCACAACATTCCATATTACCCTCCTGAACCCACCGATTCCATACTCTGCTAACAGTCATTGGATCTCGACCAACGAGAGCAGCAATGTCGCGATACGATAAACCGCAATCGCGATAGGCTACAATCCGACCTTTATCAAAGTTGGAAACGTGATGGTATGCATTTCTCGGCATCACAACATCGTTTCACCAGGCAACACTGGTCAACTGCTGTTTGTGTATGAGAAATTGGTTGGAAACTTTCCTCATGTCACCACATTGTAAGTGTTGCCACCGGCGCCAACTTTGTGTGAATGCTCTGAAAAGCTAATCGTTTGCATATCACAGCATCTTCTTCCTGTTGGTTAAATTTCACATCTGTAGCACGTATCTTCATGGTGTAGCAATTTTAATGGCCAGTAGTGTAAATTCATGTAGGCATATTGTTTATAGTGTTTCCAGAGAGTAGATGCAAGTCATGGAGAAAGGTCTCATGCAATGCACCAGTTTTGTTATATGCCCTGCGAGAGTGAACTTGTAACTATTCCTCTGCTTTACTCTGGGCCATGAAATGGTAGCTTGACCATTGTACAAATGTTTTCCCTTACATTTTGTACAAACTCTGCTTGACAGTGTGGGTGGCATGCTCGTACATTAATTCAGTATTTATCTGCAGCAGTAGATACATATCTTATTCAATAAATATCACTTGCCTGTCAGAGCATTTAGTTTGTTTTTACGCTTCCCTTGCAGATGCTCATCCCTGAGCAATCTGATTGTAAGATAATTACAGCTGTGCTAGCGAGTAGTGTAGGGATCACTGCCATAAAGTTGTGGACTGGCCCTCTAATACTCCAGACAGTCTGGGCCTCCACACCCCTGCAGCTGTTCAATGCCCACAGCTGATTCTGGTTTTCTTCTGTTGGAGCTCTATTTGCCCATTCTTCAATTACTATTGACTTCACAGTATCCACAGTTATGGTCTCACAACATGAGCCTGCAGATGCTGTGGAGCCACATGACATCATATCAAGCCCACCACAATCCAACAGTTTTGGCATGCTATAAGACCATTTGATATCATGATTAATGTCATCCAAGATGCAGCACACACACACACACACACACACACACACTCACACACACACACACACACACACACACACACACACACACACACACACACACACACTGTTTCTGTCTGAAGAATGCTCTGACATGCAACCCTTGCAGCTTCTCCAACATCTTCATGCCCTTGCTGAGCTGAACATAATGCATGAACAGCTATTATTGCTGAACTGGCTCATTCAACTGCCCATCATAATCTACACAGCCCTGGATACAATGATCACATGAATCTGATATGGTTGTCATTTTAGTAGACAGATTCTTTGACACACTCAACCTCTCACTGACCACTATCATTACCCTCTTCTGGCTGCGGTCCACCTTCCCCCATACTGCTCATTGCAGTTATTGTCTCCGTCATCATCACCTACTGTGCCCACACCCAATCCATTGATCTAGGCCTCAGCCAAGATTTCCTGTGGATTTGCACTGTTTCCAGTGTCAAGGACTCTGTCTTTGGCACCAATTTCTTTCTCAGTATGGCCTACTCCTCAACCTAGTGGATTGCCTCATTGTCAATGGCACATCTCACTATCACATTCCCTGCCAAACCCATCCCACCTAGCTGTCAAGCAGCTATCCTATTCCAACCCCTTTGTAGAGCTCCTCACATTGTTACCTCTTCTCAGCTGCACTTCCAGTGCCCGCCAGGAAGTACATCAGCACATGCACTACATAATCACAACCACCCCCCCCCCCCCCCCACACACACACACAATTTTCTGTAGTGCCCGCTGGCTCCCATTGAACAAAGAGCCGCTTTGGGTGAATAATCTTAGCCAGAATACATTTATAAAAGAAATAAATGAGTGTCTTTCAAAACTAATACTATATCAGTAACTGAATATAAAATCATTTGTTAATGCGTAAATGTGACATTATGTGAAATATATGTAACATTTAAAAAGGTATATTTTATAAATTCATTTGTTGTAACAACCAGTACCATAACCTATGTAGGTCCAATATATGACAATGATGCCAAATACAAAAGCGATCCTTTGGATTTGGAATATACCAACACTGTATGGTTACATAACAGCGTGGAGAGGAACAAGAATTGGTGGCCAGATAGACCTCTATGACATTTGGATAAACTACTCAAGTGGTTGAGGTTGTGGATTGTGATTCACACCTGGATAGCTCAGTGAGTGAGACCACTGGCCATGAAAGCCAAAACTACATTTTTGACACCCAGTGTGGCACACTCTCATCAAAAAAGCAAAAAACAAATAGTTTTTTGTGTAGAGAATGTGAGAAGTGAGTGATGAAGGGTATTTTGTGTGTCAAGTGAAATAACTGGTTGCACAAAAAGTGCACGAAAATGAACCTAAAATTCATCAGTCATGATTTTCCATGGACATGCTACATTTGTTTATGAGTTGAGAGAGCCAATCCTCTAAGTACAGTGTACTCAAAAAACGAAATTGTAAAGTTGCTGCAAAAGGACATTGAAGCATTAAATACTGAAGTAGTGACTATAAAAAAAGAAAAAGATAGATTAATACAGGAAAACAGGCCTGTGTGTTCACAAATAAAAGAAGATACAAAAACTAAATTATAAAGCAGCTACACAAAGACACTGAAACATTGAAAACCAAATTACTGACTACAAAGAAAGAAAATGATAGATTAACTCAAGAAAAACATTATAGTGTGAGTGATATCCATCAGACAGAAATAAGCGAAACTGAATCCAGGGTTTCTGAAAATCACCAGCAAAGTATGAAACAAAACCTTCAAAATACACATGGTGTGAGAAATGTGATCAAAAACCCACTCAACAGACTATCTGTAAACAAATATAAATGGAAACAGTGACCTACAAAAAGGACAAAAGTGGAAGTGCTGCAGCAAAACCAATTGAAAAAAGGGACTTTCTTGTTGTAGGCAAGTGCATACTGAGAAATGTTAGACCTCCAGGCTGTGAAATTGATGTCTGTCCCAGTATCTGATTGCATCAAATCATCAGACACTTTCAAAATATTCTAAATTCGAAAGAAAGTGAAACTGAAAGTGGAAATGAAGAAAAGGACAAATACGAAGGTGTTTTCATTCATGTCGGAACAAATTCTATCAGGAACAGGAGTGAGGAAGAAATTATCAGTGCAACATAGAAGTTGATCCACTCAGCAAAAAGTGTGTTTGCAAATTCAAAAACTGTCATTAGTGTAATTTTACACAGAAGGTCAGTAAGTGGTACGTACATAAATATGATAAACAGTGGAATCAGGGAGTAGTGTGACAATTTGGGTGCAATTTTTGTAGACTCAAATAAATTTGTAAGTGGTAAGCGTCTGGGAAAGGATGGGCTACATTTGAATAGGTTAGATACAATAACTTTCAGCAAAATGATCTTAGACATCTGCAGAATCATTAAAGCAAGGGAAACTGAAAACTTCTGAAAGAGGTGAGAAAAGAAAAGTTGTGATCGAAAATGGAAACTGTAAATATAATGGAACAAGTGAGGCTCTTCAAAGTATAAACAAACTCAAAAATTCTGTCTTGATGCATCTAAATATAAATGGTTTAGCAGAAAAATGTCCAAATCTAGGTTACTCTAAAATTGATGAACTGCAAGTTATACTTTCTGAACTGGCAAACATAAAGGTGGTCTGCTTAGACAAGCAATGGCTCACAAAAGAATGCATAGATGCTCTTAACAAAATTGGTAATTTCAAACTTGCCAGCAGCTTTTGCAGAAAAAACAAATCTCATGGGGGCTCCTGTACCTTACTGCAGGCCTCCTTAAACTTTAACGGGAAAGAAGATTTTAGTTATCTAAATGAAGAATGTATTTTTGAAAGCTGTTGTGTAGAGCTGTGTAATTTAAATACTGTCATAATATCAATTTACAAAATTCCTGGGAGTTCTGCTTCTAAATTGTTCTTAGAAACATTTCAATATCTCTTAGATAAACTTATAAAAGAAAGCTAGAAAAAGATTGTGATTGCAGCAGACTTCAAAAGGGGTACATTAATTGAAAGGAGTAACATTCAAAAATTTCGTGATTTAATCCAGAAATCTGCTTTCAAGCTAAACTTTAGTTCATGCACTAGAGAAAACTTCTACTCCGCAACCTGTATAGATAATATTATTACAAATGATCAGTTTGATGATAAAAGAAGTTTTTGCCTAGATTTAAGGCTATCTGATCACTGAACTTTGTTTATAGAGCTCCACAAAACAGAGAAACTAAAATTTGAATCTTATATCAGAAGGAATTTCAGCAAAGAAAATTTAGATTTTTTTTGTGATTAGTTAAGTGTTATAAGCTGTCCCTTTTTCTGGACCACTGTGATTCAAGAAACAAAAATTTTGATACATTTCTAAATTGTTTTTTGGGTGTATTCAATGAAACATTCCCCCAAAATCTTATCAAAAAAGACTCAGGAATAAACAAAATTGGATTACATCAGGCATAAAAATTTCAAGTGCCAGAAAAAGACAGATGCACAATGCCCACAAAGTAAATAATAACTTTAATTTTGTAACTTATTTTAAGCATTATAACACTATATCCAAAAAAGTGACACTGGCAGGAAAAATACCGGCAAATAGTATATTCATAAACAAACAAAGAAAGAAAACAAAGGCAGTCTGGTCTGTTGTGAAATCAGAGTTAAGAGTGAATGTTAAAAGTGAAGAAATTTCTCAAACTATGTTTCAGGTTGATTTATTGTAAATCATGTTCAAATGTCAAACTGCTTCAATGATTTCTTTGTCAATGTAGCAAAATCTGACATAGACATTACAGCCCATTAGGACAATATGATTTTCAGGCATAGAGATGACATCCAGGACAAAATGATTTTCAGGCATAGAGATGACATCCAAAACATTTGTTTTAAAAAATGCAGAAAAATAACGCAGAAAGATGTGGAAGACACAATATTATCATCAAAAAATAAAATTTCACCTGGATGGGATGGAACACCTTCCGTGGTAATCAAAGCAGTGTGCCATATTATTTCATACCCATTGACTATTATTGTAAATCAATCCTTTGAACATATGTCTTTCCCAGATGACCTAAAATATGCAGAGATTAAGCCAGTATTTAAAACAGGATCACCAGAAGATATGGGAAACTACTGGCCCATCTCTCTCCTTCCTGTTTTTTCTAAAATATTTGAAAAACTTGTGGCGAAACAACTAGAAAATTTCCTTACAGTAAATGACATTATTTGTTTTTATTTGGTTATTATTTGGTTATTATTTGGTTTTCAAAGAGGAAAAAGCACCATAAATGCCATCAGAGAATTTACAGAAAAAATAAGCATGTCACTAGACCAGGGTACAAAAGTCTCAGGAATATCCTGTGATTTAACGAAAGCCATTGACTCAGTGAACGACTCATTATTACTTCACAGACTGAAGAGCTATGGGATCAAAGATACTGCATTATGGTGGTTAACTCTTATCTCACAGAAAGGAAACAGAGAGTTATTTTAACATCATATTCAGTTAACTACCACTGCTAATGGAAAACAATTTCCCAAGGTTTTCCACAGGGTTCAATACTGGGTCCTTACCTGTTCTTGTTGTATATAAATGATTTACCATTAAATACTGATGCTCATTCAGTCTTGTTCAGAGATGACACCTCAGTCCTAATAGATAATGATACAATAGAAAAGATTCCAGATAGTATAGAAAATGTTCTGGGGAAACTGGAGTCCTGGTTCCATAAAAATGGACTAAATCTCATTGTCACTAAGACCCAGATAATGCAATTTTTCTCTAAATTGTCAGCAATATAGTAATCAACAGAAGACATAAGTCAGCCATATGAAATTCTTGGGCCTAAACTTTGATAAAAGTTTAAACTAGAAGACACTTATAGACTTCCTGGCAAATAGATTAAATTCCCTAGCTTTTGCAATGTTTATCTTATCTGGTGCCACTCATGTGGACACAATAAAGACAGTCTACCTCAGTTACTTTGTATCTGATATTCGGTATGGGATAATTTTCTGGTGAAACTCTAGAAGCAGTACAAGGCTACTAATTCAGAAGAAAATCTTAGAAACATGTGAACTGTCCACAAAAATGAGTCATTTCACCCACTGATAAAAAAATCATAAAAACTAACAATTACTTCATTGTAAATTTTTGAAATTTTTATTTTTCTATGCAATAATCAACACAAGCATGAAAAGTTCTGTTTTAAGCATAGCTATGATACTCTTCACAAGGAAAACTTCAAATTTCCTTTGCATCACTTAAAGCTGTATGCTCTGACATCACTGTACATGGGGCTAAAAATATATAACAAATTAAAAGGAAAAAAGCATATTAACCATGGACTTGGTTTACTGAAAAGTTTACTGAAAAATATTTTAATAGAGAAATGTTACTACACCAATGAAGAATTCATGGAAAACAGTCTGAACTTTGAACAATAAAAATCTATAGCTAATATTGTTGTGTGGTCTGTGTAAAACAAAGGAAATCGGCAACCTGTCAATTTGTAGTAAATATTGTAGTGTTGTAGTTATTGGCGTTATTCTTAAAATAGTGAAAAAGAATTTCTGTAAATCATTATACATAATATTTTTGTTAAACTTGATGTGTCTCCTGTACAACAGATCATACTAACTGTATAATATATGTTGGCCTAATGTGACTAATAAATCATATTTTATATTTACATTTAGATTTACTCATTCTAGATACAACTACTAAACTGTGGCTAAACTATTTCCCCACAGTATCCTTTATTTCTGGAGTATTCGTATAGTGGTTTGACCGGGAGATCTTTTGTGAAATTGGAAAGTAGGACAGAAGAGCCTGTACGCTGAAGCAATCAGGGTATGCCATTGTCTGTGCCTCAATTAAGAGTATTATTAGCCATTACAGTCAAGGTTCTGGTTTCAAATCTTAGTAAAGCATATAGTTTTAATGTGTCAAGAAAATTCAAAACATCCTACACTCCTCTCTTAGGTGATATTTTTATGATAATTACTCTTATAAGATAAAGTTTATGATAATTACTCTTATAAAATACTTGTTAATTAAGAATATTCCAAATTAATTAACTTATGCATGGTTTCAGTGCCCAAGTTACTTTATGTACAATATCTGACTTACCTTTGGATAGTGAGCTGAAATTCCTGCCTGACCCAAAGCTGTGTTAGAAATCCGGATTGTCCTGCTTCCAAACTTAACTGTCTTGGTGTAATATCTTGTATCTGAAAAAAATATTGTTCTCATTTAGGAAATGTTATCAACAAACTTCGTTATTGCCACAGTTCATGCACTGGTTTCTGAATATTTATTTATGTCTGTGGACCATTCTGTACTGCAGTATTGGACATGTTATGTTTACATGATATCTGAATAATTAAAAGGTTCAAAATTATCCAAATAGAGGCATATGTCAACAAAATGGGTGATGTCTTAAAATATACAGTAAAATACAAATACCTAAACAAAAAAAAACATATTTGCACAATTACATATGAAATACTACATTCATTATTAGCTTCAAAATATTCTGTAACACTGTATAGGCAAGTTTCAATGAAGAGAAATTTTAATTTATTTTTCAAAAGCGACATGCTTTCAGTTTGGACTGTTGTATAGAAGGCATTCTGCTTTAATAGGCTTTTTGTTGGTTAATCTGAGTCAATTTTCTTCAATAGTTATGAAACTTTCTGTTTAATGGAACAGCATATACACTTGTTACATAAATAATTTTTTCATATATGTATAGTGATCCTACTGTTAATACATTTAGTTCCATGAATATATTTTTGCAGCTATCTTATAGACTTATTTTGTAGCCTTAGTGCTCTTTGTATATGCACATCTTCATAATTTACACAGATCAGGATATCTTATGAAATTTATAAATGAACTAGCCCATAGTACATTTTTATTAGTGGTTGTAAGTTTGAAGCCCTTGACATTTTTAATTAGAAATATACTTGAACTCACTGTTTGACAAATATTATTTACATGCATCTCCAGTGTCAAGTAACACTTCACTCTCAGGCACAAAAATTTAGAAGCTTCTGTCTCTTTTAAATTCAAGTCTCCAAGTTGAGAGTAATATTGTTCACGTTATTTGTTTTGTTTGCACGTGTTTCCATATAATATATGGTTTTGTTACATTTATAATGAGATAATTTCCTCTGAAGTAATTGTTTCCATTTTCCATATTTACAGAAGGTTGCTTTTGTAAATCATCTGTTGAAACATTGCTTGTAAGAAATGAAATTTCATCTGCTTACATGACAGCATCTATTTTGAGAATATCCTTTTCTTATAAAATGAAAAGTAGTGGACAAGGCACTGACTCTTGAAGCACTGCATATTTAACAAATTAAAAATCTGAATAAAGATTTCTAATAAAATTGTCCCCTATTTCCCGTTATTGATTTTACAGTTCAGCTATTTTCCCCATTATAACATAATACGTAATCTTTTCTAGTTATATGTTGTGGCATGCTAAATCAAAAGCTTTTGAAAGGTCAGGAAATGTACTGCAAACTTCCTTTTGTTGGTCTGGTGTGTGATATTTGCCTGCTTTATTTCTTCGTTGATGATCCTCAGTGTCATCGTACTGCATTGTGATATTGGCTGAAAAATGGGGGATGGAAGTTCAACACTGACTACTATAAATGATATAGCTGACAGTTGCACAGTTAAGTTTCATAGTTCAGTTCTTTACTTTCACTGGTCACAACCCCCCACAATAACACACAGTCATATGGCCAGTTAAAAATTTATAAATGTGATAAGCCTCATTAATACTTTGCAAGCATACATCATCATACTGCTACAATAGTTTGCAGTTGAGCATCTATGAGCAGTAAAAACCTAACTGCACATTTCACAGTCTTTCAGATAAACTGAACAGACACTGTCAGTGTTTTAACAGACAGCCTATTCGTGTTACACTTATTTCACAGATAAGCTGATGCATTGTTGTTGACATATCCAACACTGGTTTCTTATCTGAAAATTGGATGTGTGCTGACTGTCTTTAGACCAAAAATTGGGCCTTTGTATATCATCACAATAATTGCTACTGAAATGATAATTGTTTGATGTTTAATTTACAGAAATTACAATTAAAATATAACTCATTAAATTAACTAAATACATCAAAAAATTGGTTCTTTATAACAGTTTCTTCTATGAAAATGGTTAAGCCAAATTATTTGTTTAAATTATGAAATTAACAAATACAGTTATACAAACAATACTTGTGACCAAAATGGTAATTACTTGGGAATTAACTAAGAGCTGGCTTTGCCAACATGTTTTTGAATAGAGTCAAATAAATACTTTAAGAATCCTAGTGATTCTTTTTGCAAATATTTATCATTATTACATAATTTATATTAGTTTATAAGTCAACAACAGAATGTAAGTTACGAAACAATTACTGATTTCACCCTCTAACAAAAATATGAACTAGGTATAATCAAAATAAATTAGAAAATCAATTACACATACTAAACTATGCACAAAAATAGATCTGGTGTTATGTTCTTTAAACCTGACAGCAAACTTTTCTCATTTATAAAAATGCAGATTATACTCATGTACGTTAATGGTAATTAGTTAAAAGTGAAAAAAAAAAAAAACAGGAGAGGAAATAAAAAGATCCCAGCTTGCTTCATCACAAATGCCTTAGTTACACCAGCTATAATGTCAATTATTGCTTGTTGGTGCATCTATCCTTCCTAAAACTGAGGTGGGCACCATTCAAAGTTTTTGATTTTTTTATAAAACTTACTATTCTGCTCCTAATTACACATTCTTTTACCACTTATAAGACAGGTGTAATAGTAATTGGTTCAGAATTTTTTGGATCTTCCTTGCTGCATCCTTTGGAAACAGGGATCATTTTACTCTTTTTTAAACATGTCAGAAATATTCCTTCTTCCATGGCTAAGTTTGTTAGAAAAGTCAGAGGCTTTACCACTGACTGCAGGCAGCATTTAATCAGTCTAGTAGATACACCTGCTGGTCCCTCAGTATTTTTGTTTTTAATCGGTATATTATTTTTATTAATTCAAGTTCATTTGTTGTGAGAAGGAACAAACATTTTGTCTTGTGAGGAGTATTTTGTATGTATTTTGTTTCAGGCGAGTTTTGCTTTATTAATTTGTCCACTACCCCAACACACTGATGATTTAAAATGTTGCTGAATTCTTTAGGGTCCCTGATTTCCATTCTTGTTTATAGTTATGTTCTCACTGTTTTTCATGTCTACACCTTCCCTCTCTTTCTTTATGTGTGACTGTGTTGTCTTTGTGATACTATTAGTTGCTGTAATTATGTTTATGTAATTGTCTTTGGTTTCCTTTATCAAGATCTCTTCTTGTCCCTATAGACATCACCATTTGCATGTTTATTCATGCTTAGTTTTTTCTCCTCCTTTTTACAATTGCTTTGACCTTATTTTTAATGCATTTATCATTTGTCTTCCTACCTGCTAATGGACATGTAAGATCTACATAACAGGACAATGTTTTGGAGAATGATTCCCAGTCCTTATTAGTAAGCTGAGCAAGTAGTTGGAAAAAGAACTTGCAGAAGCTCATGACTAGTCTAAGCTTTGAATCATTCTGTCAAACGCACACAGAAAAAGCAGATTGTGGCATGCTGCCTTTGAATATCATTAATGTATTCAAGTTCCATTCAAGCATTCATTAATTTTGTTACTTGTTATCAATATATCACACATTCACAAAAGAGAAAAATAATCTTTTCTCCTTAATAATCGTAATGCATTGAACAAATTCCTTCTGAACCTATTATCATGCTAAAATGGAAAAGGCACCTCATCGATTGGAAAGTATGGACAGCAAGCTTTCTCAGCATGCTGAAGGAAACAAGGAAGATTAAAGTTTAACATCTCTTTGACAGCATAGGCTTTCGAGGTGGACAGCATTCGGCAAGTATTTAGGGAAGTTTTGAGACAGTGTTTGAGGCACAATTTCATGAGACAATTGGTTAACTGCTGCCCACAAGGGATCATGTCTGTATATGAATCCCATCCCACTGAACAAATTTTAATTTCCCCATATACCAATTAATTGTTTTAGAAGAATCCTATGTCACTAGTGAAATAATGAAGACATGTTTCCATGTGTCGTTTTGTTTAAAATGACTTGTGCCTCCAATTTTGAATTTATAATCACTATTCATGTAATTTTAAACTTCTCCTTTCTCCACATTGTTTCTGCTCCTTACAGTCTTCAACATTTACTATTTCTATAATTGATTAATCCAATGCTATGGCAATGATTTTGTAACTATGAAAGTGCTGATGTAGTAATTAATAAGGTGCTTAAATTCCTGAAATGGATATGAGCTAATATAGCAATGAAAGTAATAATTTTTTGCAATATAATGTAACTGGATGGATAAAAAATCCACTCACCATGTGGTTGCAGGAGAACACAGATATTAATAAATAAATAAATAAATAAATAAAAGAAGCAGATTTTATACATGCAAGCTTTCATAGCTAGTTGCTCCTTCTTCTACATCTACATCTGTGTTACATGATTCTTAAAGCAGATGACGTCAAGGGTAAGGAATAAGGGTGAAGAAAACGACTGGAGAGGTTTAGTAAAAGGATTAGTGTTTGAAGAAGTCACCCAGAGCCCCAGGTCAGGATAGTCTTTCCTTCTCATCCCATCCAGTAAGACCGGCGGTGGTTCTAGGTGGTTCAGTCCGGAACCTAGTGACTGCTTTGGTTGCAGGTTCAAACCCTGCCTCGAGCGTGGATGTATATGATGTCCTTAGCTTAGTTAGGTTTAAGTAGTTCTAAGGCTAGGGGACTGATGACCTCAGATGTTAAGTCCCATAGTGCTCAGAGCCATTTGAACCATTCAGTAAGTCTCCTCTGACCCAGGGTTCAGCATGATTTTTCAGAACACTAACCCTTTTACTAAATCTCTCCAGAAAGTTTTTGGAAATGTCACCCAGAACCCCAGGCAAGGGGAGTCTTCCCTTCTCATCCTATCCAGTAAGTCTCCCCTGACCCACAGTTCTGCATGACATTTCAGAACACTAATCCTTTTACCCTCCCCCCCCCCCCCACCCACCACGATGAACCATGGATCTTGCCGTTGGCGTGGGAGGCATGCCATACTGTAGGTGCAGCCACAATGGAGGGGCATCCATTGAGAGGCCAGACAAACGTGTGGTTCCTGGAGAGGGGCAGCAGCCTTTTCAGTAGTTGCAGGGGCAACAGTCTGGATGATTGACTGATCTGGCCTTGTAACACTAAACAAAATGGCCTTGCTATGCTGGTACTGCAAACGGCTGAAAGCAAGGGGAAACTACAGCCATAATATTTCCCGAGGGCATGCAGCTTTACTGTATGGTTAAACATGATGGCATCCTCTTGGGTAAAATATTCTGGAGGTAAAATAGTCACCCATTTGGATCTCTGGACGGGGACTACTCAGGAAGACATTGTTATCAGGAGAAAGAAAACTGGAGTTAAATGGATCGGAGCATGGAGTGTCACATCCCTTAATCGGGCAGGTAGGTTAGAAAATTTAAAAAGGGAAATGGATAGGTTTAAGTTAGATAAAGTGGGAATTAGTGAAGTTTGGTGGCAGGAGGAACAAGACTTTTGGTCAGGTGAATACAGGGTTATAAATACAAAACCAAATAGGGGTAATGCAGGAGTAGATTTAAAAATGAATAAAAAATAGAAGTGCGGGTTAGCTACTACAAACAGCATAGTGAACGCATTATTGTGGCCAAGATAGACATGAAGCCTACACCTACTACAGTAGTACAAGTTTAAATGACAACTAACTCTGCAGATGATGAAGAAATTGATGAAATGTATGATGAGGTAAAAGAAATTATTCAGGTAGTGGAGGGAGATGAAAATTTAATAGTCGCAGGTGACTGGAATTCGATAGTAGGAAAAGGAAGAGAAGGAAACGTAGTAGGTGAATATGGATTGGGGGCAAGATATGAAAGAGGAAGCCGCCTGGTGGAATTTTGCACAGAGCACAACTTAATCATAGCTAACACTTGGTTCAAGAATCATAAAAGAATGTTGTATACCTGGAAGAAGCCTGGAGATACTAGAAGGTATCAGACAGATTATATAATGGTAAGACAGAGATTTAGGAACCAGGTTTTAAATTGTAAGACATTTCCAGGGGCAGATGTGGACTCTGACCACAATCTATTGGTTTTGAACTGTAGATTAAAATTGAAGAAACTACAAAAAAGGCGGGAATGTAAGGAGATGGGACCTAGATAAACTGAGTAAACCAGAGGTTGTAGAGAGTTTCAGGGAGAGCATAAGGGAACAATTGACCGGAATGGTGGAAAGAAATACAGTAGAAGAAGAATGTATAGCTTTGAGGGTTGAAGTAGTGAAGGCAGCAGAGGATCAAGTAGGTAAAAAGACTAGGGCTACTAGAAATCCTTGGGTATCAGAAGAAATATTGAATTTAATTGATGAAAGGAGAAAATATAAAAATGCAGTAAATGAAGCAGGCAAAGAGGAATACTAACATCTCAAAAATGAGACTGACAGGAAGTGCAAAATGGCTAAGCAGGGATGGCTAGAGGACAAATGCAAGGATGTAGAGGTTTATTTCACTAGGGGTAAGATAGATACTGCCTACAGGAAAATTAAAGAAACCATTGGAGAAAAGAGAACCACTTGTATAAATATCAAGAGCTCAGATGGAAACCCAGTTCTAAGCAAAGAAGGGAAAGCAGAAAGGTGGTAGGAGTATATAGAGGGTCCATACAAGGGCGATGTACTTGAGGACAATATTATGGAAGTGGAAGAGGATGTAGATGGAGATCAAATGGGAGATACGATACTGCATGAGGAGTTTGACTGAGCACTGAAAGACCTGAGGCGAAACAAGGCCCCAGGAGTAGACAACATTCCATTAGAACTACTGACAGCCCTGGGAGAGCCAGTCCTGACAAAACTCTACCATCTGGTGAGCAAGATGTATGAGACTGACAAAATACCCCGAGACTTCAAGAAGAATATAACAATTCCAATCCCAAAAAAATCAGGTGTTGACAGATGTGAAAATTACAAAACTATCAGTTTAATAAATCACAGCTGCAAAATACTAATGTGAATGCTTTACAGATGAATGGAAAAACTGGTAGAACCTGACCTCGAGGAAGATCAGTTTGGATTTGGTAGAAATATTGGAACACATGAGGCAATACTGACCTTACGACTCACTTTAGAAGAAAGATTAGAGAAAGGCAAACATACATTTATGGTGTTTATAGACTTAGAGAAAGCTTTTGACTATGTTGATGGGAATACTCTCTTTCAAATTCTAAAGGTGGCAAGGGTAAATTACAGGGAGTGAAAGGCTGTTTACAATTTGTACAGAAATGGCAGTTATAAGAGTCCAGGAGCAGGAAACGGTGGCAGTGGTTGGGAAGGGAGTGAGACAGGGTTGTAGCCTCTCCCTGATGTTATTCAATCTGTATATTGGGCAAGCAGTAAAGGAAACAATAGAAAAATTTGGAGTAGGTATTAAAATCCATGGAGAAGAAATAAAAACTTTGAGTTTCACCGATGGCATTGTAATTCTGTTAGAGACAACAAGGGACTTAGAAGAGCAGTTGAATGGAATGGACAGTGTCTTGAAAGGAGGATGTAAGATGAACATCAACAAAAGCAAAACGAGCATAATGCAATGTAGTCGAGTTAACTCGTGTGATGCTGAGGGAATTAGATTAGGAAATGAGACACTTAAAGTAGTAAAGGAGTTTTGCTATTTGGGGAGCAAAATAACTGATGATGATAGAGGGGATATAAAATGTAGACTGGCAATGGCAAGGAAAGCTTTTCTGAATGAGAGGAATTTGTTAACATCAAGTATAGATTTAAGTGTCAGGAAGTCATTTCTGAAAGTATTTGTATGGAGTGTAGCCATGTATGGAAGTGAAACGTGCATGATAAATAGTTTGGACAAGAAGAGAATAGAAGCTTTCGAAATGTGGTGCTATAGACGAATGCTGAAGATTAAATGGGTAGATCACATAACTAATGAGGAGGTACTGAATAGGATTGGGGAGAAGAGTAGTTTGTGGCACAACTTGACAAGAAGAAGGGATCGGTTGGTAGGACATGTTCTGACGCATCAAGGGATAACCAATTTAGTATTGGAGGGCAGCGTGGAAGGTAACATTATAGAGGGAGACCAAGAGATGAATACACTGAGCAGGTTCAGAAGGATGTAGGTTGCAGTAGGTACTGGGAGATGAAGACGCTTGCACAGGATAGAGTAGCATGGAGAGCTGCATCAAACCAGTCCCAGGATTGAAGACCACAACAACAATATCAACAACAACAACAATCCTTTTACTAAATCTCGCCAGTCCTTTTCCTTCGCATTCAGCCCATCTAGTGAAAGAAGGAACTACTGGCTCTGAAAGCTTGCTTTCATAAAACATTTTTTCATATGTGTATTCTCCTACCGCCACTTGGTGAGCCCATTACATTGTCTGAAATGGGTGTGAGAATGATGTTAAGGATATAAGTGTAATTATGTTTGGTGTTTGAAATGTGACTCTCAAAATAACAAAATAATATTAATAAATAAAAAATCATGAAGTTATATTCATTATTTACAAACTAATGTGTATCTGGCTTGCATTGCTAAGTGACTCACAGACACAAAGTGTTTGCATTTAAATTCTGATTAACGAAGTTCTTTTTTCTTCTCTTTTGTTGATGTATGAGGGGAGGAGGTTGAGCTGTGCATGGCTCGTGTTCATGCTGTTTATTGTTTGTCATCTTCTCTGTACTGTACTGCCACCCTGTTTTCTTATTTGATTTACTGGTGTCACTAAGTTCCTGTCTTATCTGCACGTGAGTGGCAGCAGCAGCACTTATTGATAAGAGCACTGTCATATTATCTTTGAAGTGACTGCTAGTATTTCTGGCTCATCGTGTGTTAGGAGTTCAATGGGGGATTGAGGACCAGTGAGGTCCAGAGAGCCTGTACTCACCCGACCATTTTTGGGCCCCTTCAGTTGGTCATCTTTCAGGATGTGGGTTGGTTTCTTGCTTGTGCAGAGATGTTGGGTGGCCAAGGGCCAAGTGTTCCCTGTGCATGGTTTGGTCAGAGACAGTGTCCTCAGGCGTCATGTGTTCGAGTTGCGAACGGACATCAAGGCAGTCAGGATGGAGCTCCAATGAGGTCTGCACAGCTAGTACTCGCCTGACTGCTGGCAACACACGTGCACTGTCCAACAGAAGGGGACTTGAGCAGGGATGACCATTGGTTGTTCATTTGGTCAGTTGTCTCATCGAAAGACATGTATTTGGTCGCCGACCACTTATGGAAACTCTGTGTGTGTCGACTTGAGGTTTCCCTTGTTGTTACACAGTGATAGGTTTCAGTATTTTTGCAGTTCTTGGTGCAAGTGTTTACGTGAACTGTATGTAGCTTCTGTGATTTGCACTGAGCAGTTATCAATGCTGTCTGTGTACTGGAGAAGGCAGTCAGTCGATTGGGACAGAGCAACGAGTGTGTGTTTCCTCGCCGTGTTGATGCTGTCCTGCATGGTGCGTAGTTTGACAGCCTTGATATCAGTTTATATTTTTGATTGGCTTGGTGCCTTGACTGTGTTTAGATGCCAATTATCTAGACCATCTTTGACCTTGCTGATATTTTTGGTTGTCGTGTCATTGGTTGGGAGGAAGGGAATTGATTAGGTTGTCGGTTGGCTCGTCAGCTGTCCCTAGGTCGTGCTGCCACCCAATTATTTAGTGTTACATTTGGCCTTGGAACACTTCTGAGCACCACTGTTCTGTTGTTTGTGATTGTGATTTTCTTTTGTCGCAAGCACTGTGGCAGGCCTTCAGCCATGAATTAATTTTGTCTTTTCTATGTTCAGTATATGACCTTCAGCCAAACCTTATATGAAGTATTTTAAGATTAGGCCTTCAGCCATGTTTATTTAAAATTCTTGTTTGATCTGTATTTTGCCTTCAGCCGCATTTGTTTTAAAATTTGTGGCTTTCTTCAACAATCTATAAATTCCTGTCTGTAAGGTTTCTCTCTAATTATCTTGAATTCTTAAAATGGTCTTCACCCATACTGTCTAAGTGCTTATCTTAAGGTTTGTCTTTGATTATGTTTAATAATTGTGCCTTAAGCTGTTAAGATATTTCTACATCTACATCTACATTTATACTCCGCAAGCCACCCAACGGTGTGTGGAGGAGGGCACTTTACGTGCCACTGTCATTACCTCCCTTTCCTGTTCCAGTCCCGTATGGTTCACGGGAAGAACGACTGTCTGAAAGCCTCCATGCGCGCTCTAATCTCTCTAATTTTACATTCATGATCTCCTTGGGAGGTATAAGTAGACGGAAGCAATATATTCAATACCTCATCCAGAAACGCACTCTCTCGAAACCTGGCGAGCAAGCTACACCGCGATGCAGAGCGCCTCTCTTGCAGAGTCTGCCACTTGAGTTTGTTAAACATCTCTGTAACGCTATCACGGTTACCAAATAACCCGGTGACGAAACGCGCCGCTCTTCTTTGGATCTTCTCTATCTCCTCTGTCAACCCGATCTGGTACGGATCCCACACTGATGAGCAATACTCAAGTATAGGTCGAACGAGTGTTTTGTAAGCCACCTCCTTTGTTGATGGACTACATTTTCTAAGGACTCTCCCAATGAATCTCAACCTGGTACCTGCCTTACCAACAATTAATTTTATATGATCATTCCACTTCAAATCGTTCCGCACGCATACTCCCAGATATTTTACAGAAGTAACTGCTACCAGTGTTTGTTCCGCTATCATATAATCATACAATAAAGGATCCTTCTTTCTATATTCACAATACATTACATTTGTCTATGTTAAGGGTCAGTTGCCACTCCCTGCACCAAGTGGCTATCCGCTGCAGATCTTCCTGCATTTCGCTACAATTTTCTAATGCTCCAACTTCTCTGTATACCACAGCATCATCCGCGAAAAGCCGCATGGGACTTCCGACACTATCTACTAGGTCATTTATATATATTGTGAAAAGCAATGGTCCCATAACACTCCCCTGTGGCACGCCAGAGGTTACTTTAACGTCTGTAGACATCTCTCCATTGATAACAAAATGCTGTGTTCTGTTTGCTAAAAACTCTTCAATCCAGCCACACAGCTGGTCTGATATTCCGTAGGCTCTTACTTTGTTTATCAGGCGACAGTGCGGAACTGTATCGAACGCCTTCTGGAAGTCAAGAAAAATAGCATCTACCTGGGAGCCTGTATCTAATATTTTCTGGGTCTCATGAACAAATAAAGCGAGTTGGGTCACACACGTTCGCTGTTTCCGGAATCCATGTTGATTCCTACATAGTAGATTCTGGGTTTCCAAAAACGACATGATACTTGAGCAAAAAACATGTTCTAAAATTCTACAACAGATCGATGTCAGAGATATAGGTCTACAGTTTTGCGCATCTGCTCGACGACTCTTCTTGAAGACTGGGACTACCTGTGCTCTTTTCCAATGATTTGGAACCTTCCGTTCCTCTAGAGACTTGCGGTACACGGCTGTTAGAAGGGGGGCAAGTTCTTTCGCGTACTCTGTGTAGAATCGAATTGGTATCCCGTCAGGTCCAGTGGACTTTCCTCTGTTGAGTGATTTCAAGTTTTCTTAAGATGGTTTTCTGTTGTACCGTGTAAATGCTTGTTTTTAAAGGTTGCCTGTTATTATGTTAAGATATTATTGGGCTTTCAGCCAAGGAATTAATTTAAATTTTCCTTAATATGGCTTTTAGCCAAAATTGGTAAATGCTTACCTTTTAAGGAATTTCCTTTGTTGATCTGAAATATTATTTGGGTCTTTAGGTGAGAAGACATTTTAATTTTACTTAAGTAAAGCCTTCAGCTGTTAGCGTAAATTCTTGTACCTTAAAAGGAATTATTTAAGGGTATTTTAATTTTACTTAAGTAAGGCCTTCAGTCATTTCTCTAAGTCCTTGTGTTTTAAAAGGAATTATTTAAACCTTATTATTGAGAAGTTACTTCAGCCCTCAGTCATGAATTGATCCTTGTTGTTTTAAATAGAAAACTGTGCATTGTGTTTTCAGGGAGTTAAGTTCTGTGTTCTTGTGTAACTAACAGTAACTGATCTTGGCCCCTTTCCACGACCTGATTCACTCTGTCCTGTGAAAACAGATTTCAATATTTTTTCACGATTTCATGATTTCCAAAATAAATGAAATGATAAAAATTTTGCTTGTGTTTTTGGATGCATCTAGGAAATACAGTCCACTATTTTGGCATGTAATTGCATGGATAATTATGCCACATGCTATGTGTTATTCAGGAACCAATTTTGAGAGATCCATTTGAAGCCATATGCCCAATTTGTCAAAATTAAATTGTGTTTCTAGCTGCAATTTATGATCCAAAATGTGATTTGCAGATGAATTCACTGTAGTCACTCTCAGTTGTACCAATGCCTACTACTCCCAGATTTCATATGGGATTTTCCCATGGAAGGATCTTGTTGAGCATCTATTCTGGATGTAGAAGGCCAACATCAGAGCATCCCACAAAAGTTGTTCTGCAAACCAGCATGGAATAGTACCACCTCGCCATGGATATGTGTGTTTGACTCAGGCACTTGCATTTCCCATTGGATGGAAAAGCATAAACTGTGGTTTTCTGATCTAGTATGCTCTCAGCCTTGAAAAACTCTTAAAATTCTCTCTTGATGTAGTAAGTACCATTGTCTAATGGAAAATATGCAGTTCTTCCATATCTCACATTCTGCATGTCCCTGAAACTTGACAAAGACAAATACCTCACACTTCTGCTTTGGCACTTTCATTGCTGAATATCGTGAGTGATCATCCAGGTAAGTAGCATAGTAATGTGCTCCACTCAAGACGATTTGTCTAATACACATAAATCACCATGTATCAGTTATATAACATTTAATTGAGTAATTTCTCTAGGCTTTATAGGCTGTCTTTTTTTCTCTTGCATATACACTTCACATTTATCTTTGTATTTAGTAGCACCATGTATTTTGGGCCAATCTTCTTTGTATACAAGTCTTTGGTGCTATAAAATTTCTGCTGCATACTGTTGCTTCATTCTCCAATTGTTGATGTGTTTTGTCATTGTATGGCATCACTTTGTAATGTTCACAGTGCACTAAATAGACATCTCTACTTGATGATCAGTCTCCACTGATGGTGCTGTAATAATTCTGAATTGCTTTCCTCATCTTCAGCTATTGCAGAAAGCTAGATACATTGTCCTAATCAGATGTTGCACTTAATTATTTTTCTTGATGAACTCAAACACACTCACCACACTCATACACTTCTGTAATTTTAACGTGCATGATGTTATTGGGATGTGGATGAGAATAGGTGTTTGAAATTATAACACACGCATCATCACTGTTTATAAGTGTATTCGAGGTAAACACATTCATACATAAAGAGAAACATAAGCTAGAAATCCTGTCAGTTTCCAACTACAGTGGAAACGGTATTGCATCCAAATGATGGCCACTGCATTAAGTAGACAGAATTACAACAGTTCCAAAAGAATGCCCCCTATAGACAAGAGTATTAAAATGCTAGCAGCTAATTGCTGAAGCATTCACAACAAAGTCCAGGATTTGAAGCAAATCTGAAAAGCAGAGAAGCTCATATAATGCTTGGTACAGAAGCTGGTTGCCACCAGGAATTGATCTCAGTGAATTTTTGGGAAATTTCTTAAGTGTATATCAATGAATAGGCAAATATGAAATGGGAATGTTGTGTTTGTTGCAGTAGGCAAAAAACTAAAATCCATTGAGATAAAAATTGAAGCTACATTCAAAATTGTTTCAGCAAGTTTCAGAATCAAGGGTGGGCATAAAATTGTAACTGAAATCTTCAGCGAAAACCTCAGTTCAATTCTATGTTAGTTCCCCCAATCATACTGTAACCATCAGTGGAGACTTTAATCAGCCAACAATCAGATAGGAAAAATCACTGTTTTGATGGTGATGAGGGTCACAAGACATCCTGTGAAACATCACTAAATGGTTCAGAACCCCACTCAAGAAGGAAATATATTAGATCTAAAAGCAACAAACAGACCTGACCTCTTCAAGGTTTTCCACACCAAAACATGCCAGTGATCATGACATGGCTGTGGCAACAATGATAATCAAAGTACAAAGGTCAATAAAAAAATAGAAAGATACATATATTCACTAAATTAGATAAAAAAACCTGTAGTGTCATACCTCAATGAGGAACTTGAAACTTTCAGTACAAGACAGAAGCATATAGAGGAAGTATGGCTTGGTTTGAAAATAATAGTTTGTCATGCACTGGATATAAATGTACCCAGCAGAAAATCAACAGTGTGAGAAAAATCAGATTACCAGCTACTGTAAGAAAGGCACATCAAGTTGCGGACAGGCATGATTAAAAGACACTCACATAAAGCTTTTGGCCTCAGCCTTCATTAGTAAAAGAGAGAGAAATGGCAATGTTGTATTTGTTGCAGTAGACAAAAAACTGAAATCCACTGACATAAAAATTGAAGCTACATGCAAAATTGTTTCAACAAGGTGCATAATCAAGGGTGGGCATAAAATTGTAACTGAAATCTTCAGAGAAAACCTCAGTTCAGTTCTACGTTAGTTCCCCAATCATACTGTAACCATCAGTGGAGACTTTAATCAGCCAACAATCAGATGGGAAAATCACTGTTTTGATGGTGATGAGGGTCACAAGACATCCTGCGAAACATTACTAAATGGTTCAGAATCTGACTCAAGAAGGAAATATATTAGATCTAAAAGCAACAAACAGACCTGACCTCTTCAAGTTTTTCACTCCGAAGCTGGTGTCAGTGATCATGACATGGCTGTCGCAACAATGGTAACCAAAGTACAAAGGTCAAAAAAAAAAAAAAATAGAAAGATACATATGTTCACTAAATTAGATGAAAAACCTGTAGCGTCATACCTCAGTGAGGAACTTTAAACTTTCAGTACAAGACAGAAGCATATAGAGGAAGTATGGCTTGGTTTGAAAATAATAGATTGTCATGCACTGGATATAAATGTACCCAGCAGAAAATCAACAGTCTAAGTAAAGGCAGATTACTAACTACTGTAAGAAAGGCACATCAAGTTGTGGCAGGCATGATCAAAAGACGCTCACATAAAGCTTTTGGCCTCAGCCTTCATTAGTAAAAGAGAGACACACACATACACACCATTAACATAGGTTCACAGGTGCACATAAGCAAGGACACATCACGCACACACAACTGCCAGCTCCAGCATCTTGAGCCAGAATGCAACATCATTTGGGATGCAAGCAACAATCTCAAGGGGGGGAGGGGGGGGGGGGAGGAGAGGAGTGGGGAAAGATGAATGGGTGCATTGGCAGAAGGCTGCATATAAACAGGGTGGGAGATGAGATTGGGGAGGAGATGATAGGATGAAGAAGGCAGAAACTGTTGGGTGGACAATGTCAAGACAGTATGTTACCATAAGTTGAGGGCAGGATAATTACAGAAGCAGAGAATGTGTTGTTAGGATAACTCTCAAATGTGCAGTTCAGAAAATCTAATGGTGGAGGAAAGGATCCAGATGGCTCAGGCAGTGAAGTAGCCATTGAAATCAAGTTTGTTATGTGTGGCTGTTCTTTCTTCTACTTCTTCAGCCATACACAACCTCAAAACAAATCCTGACCTAATCAGCCTACCTGCAGATGAAGGTTCCACCACTCTGGTTATGAATTGTGTTGAGTACCCATCAGAAGGCCTCCACCAATTATCTGATTCCTCCACCTTTAATCTCTGGCAGAGTGATCCCATTCCAGAAGTCCAACACAATCTCCAATCCCTGCTTAAAGCCTTAGGCCTTTCCCAGAACATCTCCACTGAATCCATTTCCCTCCTCACCCCTACAACATGCACACATCCAGCTTCCTCATGCTCCCCAAAATCCACAAACCCAACTATTCTGGATGCTCCATTGTGGCTGGTTATTGTGCCCCCACTGAGAGAATTTCGGTCCTCATTGACCAACACCTCCAACCAACTGCCTGTAATTTAGCCTCCCACGTCAAAAACACGAACCACTTCCTTCACTGAATCTCCACCATGTCTACCCCTTTTCCTCTTGGATCCTTACCCATCACCGTTGACACCACCTCTCAATACACTAACATCCCTCATGCCCATGGTCTTACCACTATTGAACACTACATTTTCCAACGTCCTTCAAATTCCAAATCCACTATCTAATTCCAGAATGGGATTTTCACTCTGCAGTGGAGTGTGCGCTGATATGAAACTTCCTGGCAGATTAAAACTGTGTGCCCGACTGAGACTCGAACTCGGGACCTTTGCATTTCGCGGGCAAGTGCTCTAGGTAGGAGACAAGATACTGGCAGAAGTAAAGCTGTGAGGACCGGGTGTGAGTCATGCTTCGGTAGCTCAGATGGTAGAGCACTATCCCGTGAAAGGCAAAAGTCCCGAGTTCAAGTCTCGGTCGGGCACACAGTTTTAATCTGCCAGGAAGTTTCATATCAGCACACACTCCACTGCAGAGTTAAAATCTCATTTTGTAAACATCCCCCAGGCTGTGGCTAAGCCATGTCTTCGCAATATCCTTTCTTTCAGGAGTGCTAGTTCTGCAAGGTTCGCAGGAGAGCTTCTGTAAAGTTTGGAAGGTAGGAGATGAGATACTGGCAGAAGTAAAGCTGTGAGGACCTGGTGTGAGTCGTGCTTTGGTAGCTCAGATGGTAGAGCACTTGCCCACGAAAGGCAAAGGTCCCGAGTTCGAGTCTCGGTCGGGCACACAGTATTAATCTGCCAGGAAGTTTCCACTATCTAATTCTTTATACATCTTAATAACTTTATCCTAACCCACAACTACTTCTCATTTTAATGGAAGGTATAGAAACAAGTCATGCTGCACTGCCATGGGCACGTGCATGAACCTCTCCACCTCTCCTTGGCCAACTATTTCATGGGCCATCTAGAGGAGACCTTCCTAGCCTCCCAAAACATCAAACCTCTAATATGGTTCAGGTTCATTGATGATATCTTCATGATCTGGACACAGGGCCAAGACACCCTATCTTCATACCAACAAAACCTCAACACCTTCTGTCCCATCTACTTCATGTTGTCCACCTCAACCCAGTGTGACAACTTCATAGATGTTGACCACCTCCTCTCTGATGATTTAATCTGCACCTCTGTCTACACTAAAACTGCCAACCACCAACAGTACCTGCATTTTGCCAGCTGTCATTCCTTTCACTCCAAAAAATCCCTCCCAAATAGCCTGGGAAGACATATCTGCAGTGACAAATATTCCCTTTCTCAGTATGCTGAGGACCTCACAAAGGACTTCGCAGAGAGGTGCTACCCCTCAGATCTAGTCCTCAATCAGATCTTCCATGCCATTTTCCATCACATCCACAATCCTTCCACCAGCTCCAAGAACCAGCCACAAAAGAGTGTTAGCTTCATCACCCAGTACCGCCCTGACTAGAACAACTGAGCACATCCTTTGCCAGGGCTTTGATTACCTATCATCATGCGCTGAAATGAGGGACATCCTATCTGAGATACTTCCCACCCCTCCTAAACTGGTGTTTCAGTGCCAACCCCCCACCCACCCCTACCCCCCCCCCCCCCCCTCAACCTCTTCAACATCCTAGTCCATCCCTACAGCACTCCCAATCCTAGCCCATCAGTGGCCAGGCACCCTGAGAAAGCAGCCATGTCATTTACCAGCTCTGCCACACTCACTGCACAGCTTTTTGTATTAGCATGGCTACAAACCAGCTGTCCACCAGGATGAATGGCCACTGCCAAACTGTGGCCAAGAGCAAAGTAGACCATCTTGTGACACACCTGAGCCATCTGGATCTTTTCCTCCACCACCAGCTTTCCTGCACACCACAGATGGGAGTTATCCTTATAACTGCTCCTGTAATTATCCTGGCCTCAACCTGTGTTACTGGTAACATACTGTCACCACATCCTCCACCAAACAGTTTCCATCCTCTTCATCCTGCCATCTCCTCCTCAATCTCATCTCCCACCCTGTTTATTTGCGCCCCTCTGCCAATGCACCCAGCCATCTTTCTCCACTACTCTCCATTTTTGCTCCTATTTCCCTCATCTCCCTGCTCCGCAACTTCCTGATGCTGCACCTGTGGCAGTCTAGTGCCTGCACACACAAGCAGACATTGTTCATCTTTCTCCCACCCTTACACTACTATCCCTTCCACTTCTCTGTCCAATCCGTATTGATGCTTGCATCCCAAATGATGTTGGATTGTGGCTTGAGATGCTGGAGTTGACGGTTGTGTGTGCATGAGGTGTGCTTGCTTATATGTATGTGAATGGTGTGTGTGTGTGTGTGTGTGTGTGTGTGTGTGTGTGTGTGTGTGTGTGTGTGTGTCTTTAACTAATGAAGGCTGAGGCCAAAAGCTTTATGTGAGTGTCTTTTAATTGTGCCTCTCTGCAACTTGATGTGTCTTTCTTACAGTACCTAGCAAACTGTCTTTTCGTACATTGTTGCAATCTGTCTTTTCTTACATCGTTGATTTTCTGCTCGGTACATTTATACCCAGTGCATGGTCAACTACTATTTTTGACTGCAGCCGTAGCTCATCTACAAGCTTCTGTCTTATACTGGAAGTTTCAAGTTGTGAGATTGTGTTATGATTGTATCTAGAGGTTGTGATCAGTAACACTGAATGTGAAAGTGAGTCCCAATGACCCAAAACTATAGAGTATATGGTCTTCCAACCACCAAGAAGAGAACTCAAATAATGAAAAGAATAAAACTATAAGTTGTGTTGCACGTGCACCTAAGACTTCGTTTATTGCATTTAATTATTAAGTACATTAAAATAATAGATTAAGTTTTATTTAAAAAAACATTATAGTCAATGTTTCAAGCATGTTTTAATCCTGTGCAATAAGGTGTTGATTAATGGTGTGTTGCAAGTCCTCATGATCCAAACACAAGGGAAAGTGAACGAGATGATTGTTCAGATGTGGAGTGACTTAAGTAAAATTACACATGATGTAGCTAGTGACTTAAACATCTTAAATAATAGAGGGGATCATGTTTACAAAAAGTAAATACTCATATGGATGAAATATATGGCCAAACAAAGAGAACTGTGATACATAAAGGAAATAGCATTGACCAGGTAGTTGAAGTGGACTTTGGGGTGATAGACGATTGTTAAACTTACTATTTTAAAAGAAGCATGACTCAGATTAATACTTGAAAAAGGTAAAGTTCTGTGTTCTGGACCTAGATGGGCCAATTGTGTCTGACTGACCACCATTTCATCCTCTTCCAGTAACGTTGTTGGATGCCGCATGTAGGAATAGATTGTCAGCACACCACTCTCCCACTAATTGCCAAATTTTTTGACCTTGAAAGAGACACTAATCAGCCAAGTAGTTCCTCAGTTGGACTCATAGAGCTGAATGCACCCTGTACAAGTCTTCCCATCCAGGAAAAATTTCTGGCAGTACTAGGAATCAAATCCAGGTCCCCCACATGGCAGTCAGCCATGCTGACTGCTCATCTATGGAGTGGATTGAAAAATCACTGAATTTTACTGTAGTACTTAACTACAGTATAAGATCATAGATGAAGGCATGAATAAAATGTAAATGATAGGCAAAACTTCTGTTATTGCAATAGTTCCAAAGTACATTTTGAGGCATATTCCAAAATATTTACAGTGACACAGAATGCAAAGAAGTGTCTGAATCAGTATATTGAGGTCAGTATATTTAATCAGTAAATGAGGTTAGTAGAATTTATTACATATTTAAAATGTGGAGTTAATTTATAAAAGTACACTTGAATAATTTATGAAGCACATTTTTGAAATAATTAAAAAGAGATCTGATTGTTGGGGTGAACAGTGATTTACTGAATGATTATATATATTTGTACATATATTTTTGTGTTTTTCATCACACAGTACATACATATTTATATAGGTTAAACAGCTTAATACTCAGTTTTATTCAGTTACATATTCTTGCCAATATTATATTAGATATGAAAAATTTAAAAAAAAAAAATCAGAAAATTAAAAAAACTTTGTGCAGCACTAAAACATACTCTACATAAAAATAATATACATTATAATGTGGATTTAATGCAAAATGTGTTTAAATTTGTAGTCACCACCAAAGGAAGAGAATACATAAGTTATTGGGTGCATTCAGTCATGTGCAGGCAACATAAACCTGCTTTTTGGAGAAATATGGAAATGCTACTGCTGTACTTACTAGACTGTTCATGTTATTTATTTTTAATGTACACAATACAAGTCTTTTAATTAAAAGGAGCTACACAGGACTGAGTGGTATCCATGTTGCAAAGTCTGTTTAAGCCTCTACTTTTCTTGATATGATTGTTATTTTATTGACATATTTTTCATGTATAGTTTTTTTGCCACTGGAACATAGATGAAGACGTGGTTAAAGTGAACCAACACTGCATTTTGTTGACAGAAGACACAGAAGGTGCGACATCTCCACTAAAGAAACTGCCCGCAGTAGCTTGTCCATCCTAAGCTAAACTATTGATATGTGGTACAGAGTGCTTAACAGGTAGTACTGATGGAGGACATCAAAATACTTCAAAGAAGAGCAGCTCATTTTTTAGTTTATTGAAATAGGGCAGAGAGTGTTACATACATGATATGAGAGTTGGGGCAGCAATGATTAAAACATAAGTGTTTTTCAATGTGGCAAGATCTTTTCATGACATTTCAATCTCCAGGTTCTCTTCTGAATGTGAAAATGTTTTGTTGGTCCTCATCTACACAGGGAAAAATGATCATTGTAATACAATAAGAGAACTTAAGGCTCACACAGAGAGATTTAAGTGTTCTTTTTTCCTGCACACTCTTTAAGAGTTGAAAAGCAGAAAAATAGTGTGAAAGTGGTTTGGTGACCCTGCCGGGCACTTAAATGGAATTTCAGAATAGTCATTTAGAAGTAGGTGTACATGTTGGTAGATCAAGTGTCCATGTGAAATAACTCAAAATCTTGCAACAGTACAAAAGTATTTTTATTACACTTTTGTGGCATCACTGCACAAATATTCACATGTCACATTGATCAAAAAGATGACTATAATTCTGTGAGGTGTGCAACAGAAAATAAAATAAAAATTATATTTCATGCAAACTGTTGCAACAATATTAGATATACATTTTCCTGTGTTAATCTGTATTGCAGATTTTTTGAAGCAATGAAATGCAGCCACATAATATAGCAGTGGGTGCAAGTTTGTACAGCATATGACTGTCACACAGAGTTCCCAGCACTCTGGCCAACACACCCCTGAGATTTGATGGCTTCACAACAATGATGATTCCCTAAACAGGTTACTCAGTGTCCATTGGGAACTTTTAAAACTAACAATTGTAAACTACCAGAAATAGATTCCTTTAGTTTATCATTCAATACACTCTCCAACAGTGAAGTGCTATGCTCCATGTAATGTCCAGTCAAATGTTATACAAATATCATTTATATCCATGTCACCTCCTGTTTGTATTTTATGCATACCTAAAATGTCAGTATGTGATTAACCATGTACTAGATAATGTCATATAAAATTATTGTTCCTATATTAAATATATTTCACAGTGTAATAAGAAACCATCCAAATTAAAATGTGTAACTCATAATCAAGTTATTGTGTAAATGCAGCTGTTACAATGTTGTGCACAAATTAAGATAGTTTAGAATTCATTGTTTGAGAAACTCTATTTATTAAAATTTGTATAAATGGCTGGCTTTTTCTAAAATTTTGGTTATGTTAAACATTTTTCAGACATTCACAAAACAAAATATTGTAGTTAAAGTTATATAAGTTTTAACTGTAAGATGTAAAATTAAACAATGTAGGGAAATATCTTCACTGTTACAAATGTGTAAATATTATTTCAGTGTTGCCACTTATTAAGTTCAAGTTTTGAGTTCTGTACAGCGATGTATCAAGTACACACTGGAGGAATGATGCATAATCAAATCATCTTACTAATAATTTACTGTTTAGAAGAGGGTGTGGAGGAGCTCCTATATGCAATGAATCTAGTAATATATGAAATGATCGTATGGCACTGTCAGCCTGGATGACCCACTCGGGTTCGGCCGCCAAGTGCAAGTCTTATTTCACTTGGTGCCACATTGGGTGACTTGTGGCTAGTGATGAGGGTGAAATGATGATGAGGACAACACAACACCAAGTCCCCGAACACAGAAAATCTCCATGCAGCTGAGAATCAAACCCTGGCCCAGTGCAAGGGAGGCAGGCGCGTTACCATCCAGTGAAGCAGGCAAACAACGAACCCAGTCAAATCTTTCCTTAAACAGCAGTCTAGAGATCACCAGCAGTGCAATAATCAGAAGTTAAGCAACAACAACATGAGTTTCCACTACAATTTATATCTTCATGTGTTATTTAAAGAAAATTAGAAGTTCATTTTAATACCATTTGTCCCTACCATTTGTAGTGGTAGAGGTGAGCAGATGTATGCTGGAAACATAGAATAAACACTCTGATCAAATTGCTTTAAGTTTCAGATATCAAACACATCAGTTGTGAAATTTTGGAAATTTTATTTATAGAAAACACTGATCTAAAGATGGAAGACCATATTTTAGAAAACAAAATTGCATATTGCTTACCACAAAAAAAGGTATAGCAAAATATTGAAGTGGAACAAAGCGTTACTTGCAGACTGAACTAGGTCTTATCTATGATAGAAAGAAAAGATAAATACAGATTTTTCTTATTTTATTATAATTTTGTGCTGTGACTGTTGACTTTGGACTTGAAATTATTTTTTGTATTATAAAACTGAAAAGACATACCAACAAGGTTAAATTTAGTCGTAAATAATTTTGGACAATATGGCGGCCAGTGGTTGCCAATCCACTGAATTCACAAAGGGTGTGATCTCTCCTGGAACCTTAAATCTTTTAATCATATCTATATGGTATAATCCTTTATATTTCCTGCATCATGCTCCATTAGATATACTGCTTTTGGATGCAGTATATTCTGAACTTTGAAAGGTCCACTGTAATGTTGAAAAAATTTGCTTGTTTCCTTCTTTAAATTTGAGCCATGATGAAAATCATATACTAAAGATCTGTAAAATACTCTCAAAAATAGGTGGGGCGAAATTCTCAGATCTGAATTTTGGAAACTGCTTTTCAGTTGTAACTTCTCTAATAAATTACTTGATAATCCATTGTTATTCACTCCTGCCTTCTTATGTATTTAGGGCTTAGTACTCTCAATAGCCTCTCACAGGCTCATTAATTCTTGAAACTTCCTGACAGGTTAAAACTGTGTGCCGGATCGAGACTCAAACTTGGGACCTTCGCCTTTCATGGCCAAGTGCTCTAGCAATTGAGCTACCCAGGCATGACTCATGACCCATCCTAAAAGTTTCATTTCTGCCAGTAGCTCATCTCCTACCATCCAAACTTCACAGAAACTCTTCTGCTAACCAGCAGAACTAGCATTCCTGGAAGAAAGGATATTGTGGAGGCATGGCTTAGCCACAGCCTGGGGGATATTTCCAGAATGAGATTTTCATTCTGCTGAGGAGTGTGCACTGAAATGAAACCTCCTGGCAGATTAAAACTGTGTGATGGACTGAGACTCTCTGAACCCACCAAAAAGTTCTTCTCCTTCAAATCTACCTAGAAAATACTCCATCATAGTTAAAACATTCTTTTAGTTAGGTGTTAACAATGATACTTGACCAATAAATTTAATTGAAGTTGCCATGATACTTGTATACAGTTGTATAAGTATGGTTTGTCTTCAGGTTTTGAGACTTGTTTGAATATTTCCTTTTGCTTTCTTCTTAACAGATCGTTACTGAGTTTGGACAATATTGTTACACCTGTTCACTTATAGTTTCTTCTTTTGTTTAATCCTTGATGCTCTTAACAGTGCTGTAATTTATTTTTCTTTAACTTTTTTGATTTTGTCAATCTATAGTTCCCTATTTTCTTCCTTTTGCTCCAATTCTCCACACCCTGTACACTGGGAGCCAAGTGAAGCATTTTTCTTGTTGGTTTAGGGTTTTGTGTAAATGTTGGCTTGCTCCTTGTAGTTGAAGCTGAGTCAGAACACTTCATAAGATCTGTCGCCCAATGTAATATCTGACATATTCATATATACCCCTCCCCCACTTTCTTTTATTTTTTAATTTTCCCCTGTAGCCAAAGTTTATCTTCTTGAAGTGGAGGTCCTGCTCATCAGTGGCTCTGGAATCCCACGTGTAACTGAGGAAAAGCTTGAATACCAGTTGTTATTGGAGTAAAGGAAGATAACTTCTACTTATATCCCAAAAAAGCACTTTCACTACTTTCCTTTTCCAAACACATAATTCCTTGAATGAGTGTGCAGATCATTAGGATGATTTGTGAATTAGAGTAGAACAAAACTTTTCATATGACATGTGCCTTGAAGCTCAACATGACATTCAAGTTTATTATATATTTTATTTGTTACAAAACTATATTGTCTTCTGTTTTCATTCTTGGAGAGTGTGGTTACTCCTTGGTGATAAAGCCATGACACCAAAATACAAACAGCCTGCCCACAGTAGGTGAAGTCATTTACTTGTTCTCACACCTTGCCATTTTCTCCTATTCTACACATCTCTTTTAATGTCTGCACACACGAAAACAAACAACTGCACACAGTATATGTTCCATGACTTTCTCCCTACTTAAATAATTCTGTCATGATCATCTTTCCTTGTGCTACACAGGGAGTGTGAAATGTTGTTTGCCTACCAAATGTAACACAATTTATAACTGTGTTAGCTGAGGGAATAATGAGTGAATAGGTATTGGTCCACAATTGTAAAACAACAATGAAACAACACAAGATAATGTTATTTGTGGTTGGCACACTTTATACATTGTTGCACCAACCCATGAGTTTAGTTAAATGCATCATCACTCTGTTATTCTACAGGGTGAGTCACTAACTATTGCCACCTAGAATAACTCCAAAAGTATGATGGGAACTTAAAAGTTTATGGAACAAATGTTGCATGGGTCAACAGGGGCCATAATATGACGTTCACTTTTTGTTGCTAGGTGGGGTTGCATCAGAGATATGAAGGTCAACTTTATTTTTTTAAATGGGATGCTATAGTTTGGTACTTATTTTCTGATAGCAGCTATCAAGATGAATCCAATGATGTGTAACAGTAAAAATCAAACAATGGAAAATCCAGGACGGAATGTAACAATATTAGAGAAGGAAAGTTGCTACTCCCCATATAGCAGAGATGCTGAGTTGTGATAGGCACAACAAAAAGATTCACACAGTTATAGCTTTTGGCCATTAAGGCCTTTGTCAGCAATAGACACACATACACACATGCACACACAAACACAACTTGGACACACATCTGCAGTCTCAGATGTAACAGTAAGGTCTTAGAAGGTCAACGAAGGTCACAAAGTTGTCATGAATGTCCATTTACAGAAGGTGTTTGAAGTGATGAGCATTCACATCGAAGCAGTGCGGTAATATTCTTATCATGAATTGAGTGGTATTCCTCCACTTATCGAAGCACATGCTCTGACAATTCTCTCTCACATACACTCCTGGAAATGGAAAAAAGAACACATTGACACCGGTGTGTCAGACCCACCATACTTGCTCCGGACACTGCGAGAGGGCTGTACAAGCAATGATCACACGCACGGCACAGCGGACACACCAGGAACCGTGGTGTTGCCCGTCGAATGGCGCTAGCTGCGCAGCATTTGTGCACCGCCGCCGTCAGTGTCAGCCAGTTTGCCGTGGCATACGGAGCTCCATCGCAGTCTTTAACACTGGTAGCATGCCGCGACAACTTGGACGTGAACCGCATGTGCAGTTGACGGACTTTGAGCGAGGGCGTATAGTGGGCATGCGGGAGGCCGGGTGGACGTACCGCCGAATTGCTCAACACGTGGGGCGTGAGGTCTCCACAGTACATCGATGTTGTCGCCAGTGGTCGGCAGAAGGTGCACGTGCCCGTCGACCTGGGACCGGACCGCAGCGACGCACGGATGCACGCCAAGACCGTAGGATCCTACGCAGTGCCGTAGGGGACCGCACCGCCACTTCCCAGCAAATTAGGGACACTGTTGCTCCTGGGGTATCGGCGAGGACCATTCGCAACCGTCTCCATGAAGCTGGGCTACGGTCCCGCACACCATTAGGCCATCTTCCGCTCATGCCCCAACATCGTGCAGCCCGCCTCCAGTGGTGTCGCGACAGGCGTGAATGGAGGGACGAATGGAGACGTGTCGTCTTCAGCGATGAGAGTCGCTTCTGCCTTGGTGCCAATGATGGTCGTATGCGTGTTTGGCGCCGTGCAGGTGAGCGCCACAATCAGGACTGCATACGACCGAGGCACACAGGGCCAACACCCGGCATCATGGTGTGGGGAGCGATCTCCTACACTGGCCGTACACCACTGGTGATCATCGAGGGGACACTGAATAGTGCACAGTACATCCAAACCGTCATCGAACCCATCGTTCTACCATTCCTAGACCGGCAAGGGAACTTGCTGTTCCAACAGGACAATGCACGTCCGCATGTATCCTGTGCCACCCAACGTGCTCTAGAAGGTGTAAGTCAACTACCCTGGCCAGCAAGATCTCCGGATGTGTCCCCCATTGAGCATGTTTGGGACTGGATGAAGCGTCGTCTCACGCGGTCTGCACGCCCAGCACGAACGCTGGTCCAACTGAGGCGCCAGGTGGAAATGGCATGGCAAGCCGTTCCACAGGACTACATCCAGCATCTCTACGATCGTCTCCATGGGAGAATAGCAGCCTGCATTGCTGCGAAAGGTGGATATACACTGTACTAGTGCCGACATTGTGCATGCTCTGTTGCCTGTGTCTATGTGCCTGTGGTTCTGTCAGTGTGATCATGTGATGTATCTGACCCCAGGAATGTGTCAATAAAGTTTCCCCTTCCTGGGACAATGAATTCACGGTGTTCTTATTTCAATTTCCAGGAGTGTATTTTCAGATGTAGTTGGAATGTCTGTATAAACAATATCTTGTATGAATCCCCACAAGAAAACCTCCAGAGGCATCAAGTCTGGTAAACAAGCTGGCCACGACACATATCCTCTGCGTTCAACCCAATGTTTCTGGAACTGTCTCTCCAACTCATTTCTAGTCATCAGCAAAAAATGTGCTGTGCACCCATCATGTTGATACCACATTCTGTTCTTTGTTCCTAAAGATATTTCTTCCAATAACAGGCTTAATGTTTCTTGAAGGAATATGGTGTAATTCCTACCATTAATATTTCCTTCGATGAAATAGGTGCCTGTAATTCTGTCCTACAGAATCCCACACCATGTATTTATTCACTGGCTATGGTTTTTGATGTGCAACTTGCCGCAGCCAGCATGGATTTTCAGTTGCCCAATAATGCATGTTTTGCAAATTAACATCACCATGGCTTGTGAATGTAGCCTCATCAGTAAATAAAATCAAATTAATAAATGTTTCATTCCTCTGAATCTGAAGTTAAGAACATCAGCAGAATTCAATGTGATGCATACAAACTGTACCACTTAATTCTTGGTAGAGACTGATATGGTAAGGATGATATTTATGGTGGTGCAGTATATGAACAACACTGCTCTAGCTCATCCCAGATTCCCTTGTGATTTGAGGCAGAGTAACACAAGGATCTTGAATCACAGTGGCAAGAGCACCAATTTTCATTTCCTCTTTAGTAACTTTCCTTTGCCGGATATGTTTCTGATGCGTTAAAGATCCAGTTGTTCTCAATTTATCATACACATATTTAAATGTATGATGTGTATGGTAAGTGCATTGAGGATATCTTTCAGTATATAAGTCTCTAGTTCTCATTGAATTTCTTTGGCACACTGTGTGCATGAGAAGTATATCGACTTGTTCTTCGAAGGAATACATCTTTCACATTCTCTTGACTCGATGACACTAGTGCTACCATTCCCATTAGTGTTGTACTGTGAAATTGTCGAATGGTGTTTACATGTCAGTAGCCTGTTAGATGGATACACCATATTCGGCGAATATTTACTATTTCCATGATATTTACTATATCCATGATATAAAGAGAACCACTTGTATATCAAGAGCTCAGATGGAAACCCAGTTCTAAGCAAAGAAGGGAAAGCAGAGAGGTGGAAGGAGTATATAGAGGGTCTACACAAGGGCAATGCACTTGATGACAATATTATGGAAATGGAAGAGGATGTAGATGAAGATGAAATGGGAGATACAATACTGCGTGAAGAGTTTGACAGAGCACTGAAAGACCTGAGTCGAAACAAGGCCCCAGGAGTAGACAACATTCCATTAGAACTACTGATGGCCTTGGGAGAGCCAGTCCTGACAAAACTCTACCATCTGGTGAGCAAGATGTATGAGACAGGCGAAATACCCTCAGACTTCAAGAAGAATATAATAATTCCAATCCCAAAGAAAGCAGGTGTTGATAGATGTGAAAATTACCGAACAATCAGTTTCATAAGTCACAGCTGCAAAATACTAACGCGAATTCTTTACGGGCGAATGGAAAAACTGGTAGAAGCCGACCTCGGGGAATATCAGTTTGGATTCCGTAGAAATATTGGAACACGTGAGGCAATACTGACCTTACGACTTATCTTAGAAGAAAGATTAAGGAAAGGCAAACCCACATTTCTAGCATTTGTAGACTTAGAGAAAGCTTTTGACAATGTTGACTGGAATACTGTCTTTCAAATTCTAAAGGTGGCAGGGCTAAAATACAGGGAGCGAAAGGCAATTTACAATTTGTACAGAAACCAGATGGCAGTTGCAAGAGTCGAGGGGCATGAAAGGGAAGCAGTGGTTAAGAAGGGAGTGAGACAGGGTTGTAGCCTCTCCCTGATGTTATTCAATCTGTATATTGAGCAAGCAGTAAAGGAAAGAAAAGGAAAATTCAGAGTAGGTATTAAAATCCATGGAGAAGAAATAAAAACTTTGAGGTTCGCCGATGACATTGTAATTCTATCAGAGACAGCAAAGGACTTGGAAGAGCAGTTGAACAGAATGGACAGTGTCTTGAAAGGAGGATATAAGATGAACATCAACAAAAGCAAAACGAGGATAATGGAATGTAGTCGAATTAAGTCAGGTGATGCTGAGGGAATTACATTAGGAAATGAGACACTTAAAGTAGTAAAGGGGTTTTGCTATTTGGGGAGCAAAATAACTGATGATGGTCAAAGTAGAGAGGATATAAAATATAGACTGGCAATGGCAAGGAAAGCGTTTCTGAAGAAGAGAAATTTGTTAACATCGAGTATAGATTTAAGTGTCAGGGACCGAGCGAGGTGGCGCAGTGGTTAGCACACTGGACTCGCATTCGGGAGGACGACGGTTCAATCCCGTCTCCGGCCATCCAGATTTAGGTTTTCCGTGATTTCCCTAAATCGTTTCAGGCAAATGCCGGGATGGTTCCTTTGAAAGGGCACGGCCGATTTCCTTCCCAATCCTTCCCTAACCCGAGCTTGCGCTCCGTCTCTAATGACCTCGTTGTCGACGGGACGTTAAACACTAACCACCACCACTAAGTGTCAGGAAGTCGTTTCTGAAAGTATTTGTATGGAGTGTAGCCATGTATGGAAGTGAAACATGGACGATAACTAGTTTGGACAAGAAGAGAATAGAAGCTTTCGAAATGTGGCGCTACAGAAGAATGCTGAAGTTTAGATGGGTAGATCACATAACTAATGATGAAGTATTGAATAGAATTGGGGAGAAGAGGAGTATGTGGCACAACTTGACAAAAAGGAGGGGCCGGTTAGTAGGAAATGTTTTGAGGCATCAAGGGATCACAAATTTAGCATTGGAGGACTGCGTGGAGGGTAAAAATCGTAGAGGGAGACCAAGAGATGAATACACTAAGCAGATTCAGAAGGATGTGGGTTGCAGTAAGTACTGGGAGATGAAGAAGCTTGCACAGGACAGGGTAGCATGGAGGGCTGCATCAAACCAGTCTCAGGACTGAAGACCACAACAATAACAATGATATTCAACAGAGGATTGTCAGAGCATGTGCTTCAATAGGGAATACCACTCAGTCCATAATAAGAAGATTGCATATATCTGAAGTGACCCCACCTAACAACAAAAAACTAATGTCATATTATGGACCCCGTTGTCCAATGCATCATTTTTCCCACAAACTTTTCAGCTCCTATCATACTTTCAAAGCTATTCTAGGTGGCAATAGTTAGTGACTCACCCTGTATAATAGCTGCACCCAACTTTCAGATACTTCCTATAGTACATGCATCCCACTCTCTAGAAGCACATTGACTTGTTTCTGTTTGTTCTTATACCCTTAATCATAAATATAACAGGTGGTTAGTTTGGGGGAGGGGGATGGACAAGGGTGAAGTTATCCACTCAGGAAAAAGAATCATTTCTCCCAACCAAAAATAAAAAAAACTGTTCAATATCATCCACCCCCCTCCCCTCTCAGGAACAAGTCCGTCACAGATATTCCCCCCCCCCCCCCCCCTGCCACCGGAAAAACTTTCTTAGCTATTACATTTACACTCTTGAGCCATGTGATACTACATTCTAAGACAAAAAAAGCCAACCTCATGAAAGAATTATCTAAATGAGATAGAAATCATTAAATATGATTTACAAGTATACACAAACATACTATCACAATTTTAGAATAATTGCATTATTTCTTCAAGAGAAAGAGCTTCACAAATCAAGCAAGTCAATAATACACTGGTCCAGCTCTGGCCCTTACACCAGCAGTTGTTCAGCTTGGCATTGATTCAAGGAGTTGTTGAATGTCCTCCTGAGGGATATCATGTAAAATTCTGAGCAATTGGTGAGTTAGATCATCAAAACCCTGAGATGGTTGGAGGGCTCTGCCAATAATGCTCAAACAATCTTCAAGATATGCCCAAGGTAGAGTTTGGTAAGCATGAAGACAAGCAGCAGAAACTCTCACTGTGTGCTGGCAGGCAGTATTTTTGCTGATACGTAAGCCCAGGCTTTAATGCTATGAAGGGCAACAAAACAGGTGATAGACTATCATCAGTGTACCACTATTCTGTATGAGTGTCACTGATAACAACCAAAGGGGTCCTGCCATGAAAAGAAATCGCACCCCAGGCTGTCACTGCTGGTTGCTGGGCTGTGTGGTGGGGCAATAGTCTGACTGGTATCCCACCTCTGTCCAGGGCATCTTCTGACGTGTCTTTGAAATGGTATCTCATTACTGAAGCAGAATTTTCTTCATTGATGAGTCAGGTTTTGAAATGAGCTTTGATTACCAGCAAAGGTATAGCTGGAAACGCCCTATATAATACTGGGATATCACCATATGGCCTGACAACCAGGAGTGATGGTTTGGCATGGCATTTCTTTTCATGGTGGAGGATCCCTTTGGTTGTGATCCATACCATCCCTACAGCACAGCAGTGCATTGATGATATTCTATATCCCATTTTGTTGCCTTCATGGTAAGCTGTACCGGGCTTCCATTTCAGTGAGATAAAGCTTGCCCACACATGGTGAGATTTCCTACTACTTGTCTTCATGCTTGCCAAACCCTTCCTAGGACAGCAAGTTCACCAGATCTCTCCACAACTGAGAACATCTGTAGTATTATGGCAGGGGGCTCCAACCATCTCAGGATTTTGACAATCCAGCACACCAGTTGGACAGAGTTTGGCACCATGTCTCTCAGGAGGGGATCTAACAACTTCACCAGTCAATGCTTTTTAAATAATGTTGCGTATATCATGGCAACAGATAAACATTTCAAAACAACAAGATGACCTGTAATTACATGTATTTATCTACATTTGTAGTAGATTTTAACCAATCCACACAAATTTGAAACGCAAAGGTGATTAAATTTAAAAAACTCACAGAAACATGTTTTTTGTAAGCAAATCCAAATGAAGCCAGATTTTTTCAAAGTGAGTTTTCAGTTTTGTTGTAAGAATACATTTTTCATTTATGCAATTCACTTTGTACCATTTCAATGCATACAAGTCACGTAAGAATGAATTTTAAGTGCTACATTTAGCTCCAATTTAAACCATCATATCTCAGCAACAGATACAGATTACTGGATAAGAAATTTTGTTTTCATTATATCCATTATCTATCTTTGTGCAGAGTTTGAAACAATTCATACAAGTTAAAAGTAATGTTATAATTATGTCTAGTTTCTGCAGTGGCCATCATTTGAATGTAGCACAGCTTCCAGAGTGCTCAGAAACCAAAGCGATTTCTAGCTTATGTCTCCCTTTTCTGCTTGTACTCTTTTGCAGCAGCTGTAAAGTTCACATCAAAAGATGTCTGCATAAATACTGTTAAGTGATGGTAGCAAGACACATAAAACATATTGAAGTCAGTGTGAAATCTCTGTTTCATGTAAAATAATTGCTGGAATGGTTCATTTATGTAGTCCTGTATGCCTTTATTTGACTTTCCTTAGACATAAAATAGTAACTTCTGTACCTCAACAGCCATTGAACATTTGCTATATATCTATATAAGGTTCTGAACTACAAGTCATCCAGAGTATAGCATGTGGAAATGTTTAAAGTTCAATGAATAAGCATACATAAGATCTAGCTTTCCATACAACATTCTTGAATGGATGAAGTAAATCTATAAATGCAGTCTGATTCCAGATATCATCAGTTCCCGATGGTGCTTTGCAGAAAGCACTGAACAACAGTATCACTTTGACACCTCAAAATCAGCTTTACAAATTCCTTGTAAATACACTTATTAAAGGTAATAAATTGGATACTTAATTTCTGTTCTGATAATAGTGAAAGCTTTCTGATAACACCATAACTGGGAAAGCATGTAATGATTAATGGAAATCTTTAAAAACTGAATCATTACATCTAAAATACCAACTGATCGGTCTTATCCAAATAGGAGTCTGGATTTCATTATTACATCACACACATTTATTTATGTGTTTGCCCCTTATAGTAATTTTAAGATCAAAAGACATTGCACTCACCATTTAATGGAACAAGTTTACATTGCTCCTGTGTCTCTCTCTTGCCAACAGGGATAATATAGCATGAACCTGTCATTATATTGCTTTTTGGATAACTTACGTCCCTCCGTCGGTGGCCACAGACCTGTAAATCAAATTTATTACTGGAAGCTTTCATAAATGACTTACTCTAACATATTAAATTAGTTCTTCAGATACTCATTATATACATTGCAAAATAATAAGGTGCTATTTTATAAATTTATTATTAATTGCTAAATTTACTTTATATATCAAATTTAAAAACTACCTTTCCAGGATCATTTAAAAATATTTATGAGGTTCCTCTACAAGCATCAGATAACAGAATTCCTCCATCACAGAATTTTTGTTTTAGATGAATGTTTCATGTCAAATTATTTTTGGGTACTGTAGTACTTCCTGAGCAATGCAACTAATAAATTTGATGTTATTGTTTTCATTTACACTTCCTTTCTTAATCAATCTCTCTATGACTTCTAGGTTTCAGCTACCTTATGTGTTGTATTCAGAAATTTTGTGTCTATTGCAATACATCTAATTGTAGTATTAATGTAAATCTTAAACAATTTCCATGAGATGTTAATATTCATTACTTGCAAGATGTTTTCCCTTCATTTACACTTATGTGTAGGGCTCATGTCAGCCAAGATATATTGCTCCTACTGCATGAGTGTGGACAATGAATTAGCTTCATATTTACCAAGGCAAAACATTGTTATTAGTACTTAAATATGGAGTTTTTTGTATTGTTCCTTACCCTTCACCATTTATTGATATACATAATTGAAACTTGATATTGTGCAGCCACAAGCTTCTGACTGCTATTTTTTCAAACACAGTGGTTTTTCTGTAGATACTGGTAGAGGACCAATAGGAAGGCAAGAGTGAAGACTGCAGTCACTACTGTAACCTTGTTTGCCATTTATGCAGTAGCTGTCACACATATATATCCATAATGATAACCTAACAAAAGGAATTCACTTAAGTTGTTCTTCAACAAATCAGACCTCTGTCCAGTTGGTTTCTTAAAATCAGTAGTTGAAATACCACAGTAATGAGGTATATACTGTCAACATCAGTATGAAAAATGTAGAAGCTATAGCATGTCTTCTGTTATTAACTTTTACCTTTCCTTCTTTTAGTTGGTGGAGAAAGAATTTAAATCTCTGCTGATTTAAAAAATTTACACATATACCATTGTACATCCCTGTACGCTATTGACTATTACTTGATTTTTAAATCTGATGCACATATATGTATCCTAAAGGGTAATGCATTTTCAATGCAACCATTCTCTTCTGTCATTGGCTGTTTATTTTAGTTCCATGTAGTTGTTATATCCCTTTCCTCAACTCCCTATATTTTCCAAATACTTCACCCTAGACCACCTCTTCCTTTATTCCCCAGCACTTTCCCTTGAAGAATGTTTATGATAAAAATGTTGTGTCTAATAACATGTCTAATATATTTTAGTGTTCTCTTTCCACTTCCTTCAACACTTTGGCACTGAAACCTGAGTCCAACTTGAGCCATGATGCTGTGTTCAAAAGACCACACCCGAGTATTACTCAAGCCACAATTTTCTTAACAAATGAGCCACGCTTTCTTAGAAAACTGGACTCACTCCATATGAAAGCAATATAAAAAATGTCTCACTACCTCTCTGTTGACAAGTGATACCTTCTGTTGTCAATTTATAGAATTATGTTTAAAGGAACAGTAGAAAACTTAAAAGCTGTTGTTGCAAGCGATTGGGACAACGTGTGCCCCTGTTGTGAGTTTCATGCATGTGCTCATTATATTTTATGGTGTGCTGGAATTCTGGTACAAGTATGTCATGTTTGTTGAGTGGGCAAGAAATTTTGAAAGCTGAAGAGGAAAAATTCAGTGATTCTGGATGTCAGGGAGAAATACAACAGTGGTTGAAGAAAATTTATGCTCAGGTAAGCTGCAATCTGATACAATTTTTCAATGCTAATATTGTTGCTACAGGTACTACTGCTGTAATAACATTTAGTTTTGTTTTATTTGTCTTAATCTCCTCTTTTTTACAGATGAATCTCATGATGAAGCGGTATCCAACAAAGGTTACCAAGATTTAGAAGTTTGTTTCTTTTTTCCATCCAGCTCATTCTTGTCCTTGTCCACCTTATCCACATTTCAATAATTTCAGGTCAGTTCTTTTTTTGTTTACCCAAGGGTCCAACTTTTACCACAATAGAGCAATGTACTCCATACAAATGATTTTGCAAATGACTTTATGAGTTCTCTATTTACTGATTAAAATATTTTCCTTAGTTATAAATGCCTGTTTTGCCAACACAAGCCTTCTCTTCACTTTTATTAAATCTATGGCCATCCATGGATAATTTGAGCATTTGTTAGTAATTGCAATACTTATTAAATATTTTATTTTTGTAATGAAATACAAGTTTCTTGCTGTAGAAATATAAACAATACTTACCACCACACTCTCATCTTTTTTTCCATTGATAGCAGTCATTGAAGCTCCTATCCATGCATTAACTCTGCTTTCTTTCTGAGGATTCTTTTCATTGGCTGTAAATATAAACATGATTATAAGAAACAATTTGCTGCACACATTTCCATGTTTCCATGTAGTAAATCAAAATAGATATTTGTCTGAATTTGAATCCAAGCATAAATGAATACAAGACACATAAAACGTTACCCTAATTTTCTGTAAATGGAGGTTATCAAAGAGATTGCAGTAGAATTTGGAACAAACACCTGACAATTGAAGCGTGCGCATGAATAACACTGTACAGCACATTTTGACATTTCGTAGAATTGTGTGGAATAATGCCGTATACAGCAGTCTGCATCGCCTGCTGTTATAATTGACATGTTCACCGTCCAAGGGCAGCACTAAACAGTGACGAGATGTGCACAGTATTCGCGCCTCTGCACGAACAATGCTGTATATTACAAGAATGGCGAAGTGCAGCAAGGTGACACTTACCGCAAGTGGTTTGAAATGCGCAAATAATGCATGGAAAAGGAAAATTAACATTGGTAGTTGGCAGTATATTAAGAGGAAAAGGCTTCGTGATGCTGGACTGGAACATAAATCATGAAAAGGAAAGGTAGTTCCTGCAAAACAGCCTCCTACACAAGTGAGTGGAATAATGCTGTATGGGTTTTGTAAAAAGGTGTATCTCTTTACAGAAGCATATGTGTCCTGTAAAGCAGTGACGTGCCCTGTAGAGTACATGGCTCTAATGACATGTTATATGTATCTTCTGAAAACATTACAGTAAAATTATGTAACATGAATGAAATTAACTACAGTTCTGTAGTTATCATTGGCGAAAAAATAGAATACTCAGTCTGAGTAATGCTATATTATTAAAAGAGAATGTGAAATTTGATAATCTAGTTAAATATTAGGTAGTATTAGTGATTGTTTTCACAATTCAGGATCGTGTATGCATTGCAGAAGTGTGTTCAAAAGAAGGATGCAAGGACATAAACCTGGAAATGAAGTTAAAGCCGTACGAAGAATATCATGCCTTAACATATGATGAGCAGTCCATATACTTAATAAAACCCCTGGAAATAGGTGTGCCAGCCAGGCACAAGAGAGGTAAGACAGACGATACTTCACGGAAACAAGCTACTTTCAAATACAAAGTTTACTCAAAAGAAGTGTGTCAAAAAACATTGATTGACGTATTCTCCATCACCCAGCAACGAATGCAGAATCTGCAATGTAAAGTAAAAGGTGGAATAACTACTCCTGAAGGTGGCAGAGGAAAACATTGCAATAGGCCACATGCTATATCAAATGATGACAGGGCTCTTATTCGGCAACACATATCTAGTTTCCCAAAGCAGATGAGCCATTACAGCAGGAATAAATCCTCAAAAGAATGTCTGCACCCCGATCTCAACCTTTGTAGAATGTATCGGTTGTTTACCGAAGTTGCTTCACGTCCGTAGGTATAACCTTTAAATACCCTACACGTGACCCCTGGGTGGTGCTAAGAAAGCAACAACGATAAGATGAGACTGAACTGTCTGAAAAGACCTCTCGGTCAAAGAATGACGAAGGACACGTGCGGTCCTATTCAGGACCCACAAGCTCGTAGAATTGGACCATCTCTGCGCATCTGTCAACTGAATATCGAAGGGATAAGTCGAGCAAAATGTGAGTATCTTTCCAGGCTCACACAGAAATATGCAGTTGATATCATCGCACTTCAAGAAACGCACACAGCTGATGAACCACAGCTACAGAGTAGGGGGAAAATACCGGGCTTTAAACTGATAGCCTCTAATCACCATCAAAATTATGGCCTTGCAACTTACGTCAAGAATCACATAACAAACTACCAGCTGCTGTCAGAAAATTCTGAAAATGACATTTTTACAACTGCTGTTAAAATTGAAAACCTAACGATAGTTAACGTGTACAAACCCCCAGGGACTAATTGGCCTAATCCCGTTCTACCGTCTCTGCAACATCCAACTATATACCTCGGTGATTTCAACAGTCATCATCACCTGTGGGGATATATGGAGAATGACCTCAACGGTGAAGTGCTTGAGGACTGGATGGAAACTGAAAACCTGAATTTAATTTACGATGCTAAAGATCTGCCTACCTTCCACTCAGCTCGCTGGTCCCAAGGCTATACCCCAGATCTGTGCTTCACAACTCAGTCTCATAATTCCCTAAATCAAGTACGACGAACTGTGCTCAAGGAATTCCCACATAGTCAACACAGACCTGTTATATTGGAGGTGGGGATGTCTATACCTGTTGTACGATCACATCCTAAACCGAGGTGGAACTTCAAGAAAGCCAACTGGACTGAATTTGCAAAGCAAACAGATTCCAATATCAGATGGATCAAACCAACGTACTACAACTACAGCAGATTTGTTGGGGTTATCAAAGGTGCAGCCAGACGATGTATTCCTAGAGGGTACCGTAAAGAGTATATCCCTGGTTGGAGTTCCGAGAGTGAGGAGTTACTAAAAGAATATGAAGACCATCCTAACTCTGACAATGCAACAAGCCTCCTCCAGTCCCTGGATGATAATCGAAGAAAGATCTGGCATGAAACTGTGGGGTCCCTAGATTACACCCATTCTAGCAGAAAAGCCTGGTCTATCATCAGGAAATTAGACTCTTCAAACCCTACAACAAAAAGATCAAAAAATGCCATCAATTTGAATGACTATGGTAAACACCTTGTGTCAGTTACAAAGAATATAAAGGACAAGCAAGCCAAAAGGGATATCAAACTACAGTTGAACACCAAGAAAAGAGCAGCCCTACAGTCTTCCGAATTCTCTACTCCATTTCAAGAAGAGGAAACTAAAGCTGCAATCAAAAGTATGAAACTTGGAAAAGCAGCTGGATATGATGGAATATACCCAGAATTCCTGGCTCACTGTGGACCAGCTACAGTAAAATGGTTGACCAACTTCCTTTCAAACATCCTGCAAACTGGAAACATCCCACATCTGATGAAGAAATCAAAAATATTAGCCATACTGAAACCAAATAAAGATCCCACAAAAGTGGAAAACTATCGTCCAATAGCACTCTTAAGTATCACTTATAAACTCCTTGAGCGCCTGATCTACAACAGAATCTGTGAAACAATCAACCATCATATTCCTATCGAGCAAGCAGGATTTAGACCTGGGAGAAGTTGTAACGATCAGGTACTATCTCTCACTACGCACATTGAAAATGGGTATGAGAAGAAATCAGTAAGTGTGGCTGCCTTTTTGGATCTATCTGCTGCCTATGACACTGTCTGGCGAGAAGGACTCCTTTTAAAATTTGTGAGTGTTATCCCATGTCGTAAACTCACGGCCTTACTCAACAATATGCTAAGCAATAGGTACTTTCAGATCTACTCAGATAATGATAGGAGCAGAATGTTTAAACTAAATGACAGCTTACCTCAAGGGTCTGTTCTGGCTCCCCTCCTTTTCAATTTGTATACACACGACTTACCAGAAACATCTTCAAGGAAATTCATATATGCTGATGATATTTGTCTGGTGACTCAGTGCTCCAACTTTGCTGATGCTGAAACTATTCTATCCACTGATCTGGAAGCCTTAGACAAATATTTCAAGAAATGGTGCCTCCACCTAAATCCTCAGAAAACAGTTATATCTGCATTCCACCTACGTAACAGACAGTCAAATTACAAACCAGAAGTTGTATTCAGAGACCAAGTGTTGCCATACTGTAGTACACCAAAGTACCTGGGATTAACACTAGATAGAACTCTGTCTTTCAAGCAGCATTTATCAAATGTGGCTGCTAAAGTTAAAACTAGAAATAATATTCTTCAGAAGCTTGTTGGTACATCATGGGGAGCCAATACTAACGTCCTGAGATCTACAGCATTAGCTCTGTCATATTCTGTTGCTGAATATTGCTGCCCAACCTGGATCAACAGTGTTCACACTAAGAAGATAGACGTGCAACTCAATCAGGCAATGCGATTAATCACAGGATGTATTCGGAGCACAAACACGCTGTGGCTGCCGGTTCTAAGCAATATCCCACCTCCAGCCCTAAGAAGATCAGAAGCTCTCCTAAAGACGTGGATAAACATTCAGCAGAACCCCCAGCTCCCCATCCATCAAGATATTGTACAAGGAACACACCAACGCTTGAAATCGAGGAAACCACCATGGCGCACAGCACTCGACCTTGAAGGATCTGCTTTCAACATTAACAGTTCATGGAAACTCCAGTGGGATCAGTCTTCAGTAGCCAATAAACATCTAGTCGAGGACCCTTCCAAGCAGACGCAAGGATTTGATCTTCCAAGGCGTCAGTGGAGGATCATTAACCGCATTCGAACTGGACAAGGCAGATGTGGCTATCTACTGCACAAATGGGGATGGGTTGGCTCTGCAAATTGTGACTGTGGTGCCCCCTCACAGACGATTCATCACATTGTTGCTGACTGCCCTCATCGTACTTTCAGAGGAACTTTAATGGACATTCATCGTACATCGGATGAAGCAGTCAAGTGGATTGAAGAACTAGACATAGAGCTGTAAAATTGTACGAACTTGTGATTGTACATTTTAGTCCTGAAAATATTGTATATAAATGTAAATCAATGTACACATCATACGATAATTAAATAAACCGAAGTTTCCTGACAAGTCAATAAGCAGGTCATACTATCAAAGTGTGTTTCAATCAGATTTTAATCTGCCTTTCAGAAAACCTAGATCAGATACTTGCAGACTGTGGGATTTATTGTTTAACAAAATGATTGCAGCTTCAGATGAAATAGAACTGCACAAGATTGAAGTTGAAAGTCAGTTGCATCATTCAAGGGCAGACCAAGCATACAAAGCCCTAAAAAACAATACAGAAATGGCTAAGAGGAATAACAATATACATGTTATATGTGTTGACCTACAACAGGTTTTACTTTGTCCTACATTGACTCATTCCACAATATTCTACCAGAGACAGCTGTCATCGTATAATTTCATGATAGATGACGTTGGTACTGGAAACATCAGCGTAAATTTGTGGGATGAATCCACCACACGGATGGATTCAGCCAAAACAGTTTCCTGTCTGCTTAAATTTGTGACGCACAATTATGATACGCTTGAAGAAGGCATGGAATGAAAACTGATTGTTTGATCTGTCCGCTGTGTCGGGCAGAACAACAAGTGGAGAGTTTTAGGGCTTTATTTCTATCTGATCAGCTGAATTACTTTACAGAAATACATCAGAAGTTTTTATGTTCGGGTCACAGTTTCCAACCTTGTGAAAGGGATTTTGCAGTCACCGAGAAAAGAAAGAAAGTGTCAAAACTTATGGTTCCTTCAGCATGGAAGCATGTCATTGCTGAGGCCTTTGTCGATCCTTCAAAACTGACCATTCACAAGATGATGATGGAAGACTTCAAGGACGTAGGATCTATCGAGTTGCTTTAGAAAAAGCCACCTGCTTTGAAAACCTGCGACCACAGCGGTCACGCGGTTACAGACTGAAGCGCCTAGAACCGCTCAGCCACTCTGGCCAGCAGAGGAGAAAGAGTTTAAAATTATGTACTTGAGAGTTGTGAAAGACATTCACAGGTATCAAAATAATGATCAAAATTGGAAGTTGGTTAAGAGAATGTGGTTGAGAAAGGAGGAGAATAGACTGAAGAATATTGTAAGGTACACAAGGATATGTTGGCCAGAACAGTGTATTGATACTTTGATTACTTATACACATGAGAGTTTTGGTCATTGTGGATCAAACAAATGTACACAAAAGATTTAGGAAAACATATATTTTTATAATTTAGGTAGGAGAGTCAAGAAGAAGAATGCTAGCTGTGACAGACATCAAAGAGTGAAGGTAAGTAACCATACAAGTAGAGCTCACATTTGAAACATACTAATAGTAATGTAGACCTCGTGTCTATGGATGTCTATGGACCTCTGCTAAGTCTAAGAATGGATTTTGTTATGTTTTCGTGGTGGTTGAAGTATTTTTGGAGTTCATAATGCTGTTTCCTCTTAAGAAAGCTACCAGTAAGCAAATCATCTCTCAGTTCAAAAACACATATTTTCATCAGCTGGGTATTCCTAAAACAATTTTATATGACAACGGTTCTCAGTTTACATAACAAGCTTGGAAAGACTTTGTTGATCATGCAAAAATGAGGCATATTCTAACTTCTGTGTACCATCCATTGAGTAATCCTGCAGAAAGATATATGAGAGAAATTGGAAGACTGTTTATAACATATTGTAATAAGAATCATGCCAGTTGGATAGATTATGTCAGTGATTTTGAGGATTTTATGAACAACTTACAACATTCTTCAACAGGTTTTTCAGCATTTGAAATCATGTTTAATCACAGACCAGCTAACTGCATTTCTAAGAATGTTGAGTTTCCACCATATAAAATTCTGTCAGCACAAGAGAGAGAAGAGTGTGTCAGTGAGATGCTGAATAAGCAAGGGGATAGGAGAAAGCAGAGACATGTTGATCAAGGCAAATTTTCTAAGTTTGATGTAGAAGATCTTGTGCAGGTGAAGGTCAAAGGGAAAATTCAAGTGCTGACATCTGATATAAAGAAATTCTTCGATAATTATATAGCAAAATTCGAAATTCTTGAAAATCTGCATCCTAATGCATACAAACTTGTGCAATCTAAATCTAAGAATTTGTTTGGATTACACCATATCATTGAACTGAAATCTTATAGACATGATCCATAGGTATCTAATTCTTTTTTTTTTCTCCTTTGTTAGTAATGTTGTATGTAAGATGACACGATTTCTAAAGTTCTGTCTTGTCTGTTGACTGAGTTTAAGTCTATGCCACACTATATTTGCAGGTTCATACAAGTAAATAACTCAGTTATGTAATGGATGTGTGCTTTAGATTTAGATACATATACGCCATGTGACTAAATGGGTAGATAATTTTACAATTTTCAAATGTGACAATGCCATTAAATATCTAGTGACAGATTTCTGATTTTAGAATGTTATTAGTGTTAAATATTATTATTATCCTTGTGTGCTCTGCAGAAAATGTCTTAATGTAATTATCAGGAACTCTTTGGGTAAAGTCATGGGTGTTGTGGTAAACTGAGTGAAGACTATTTTATTCATGTGTACTGTAAATATTAGGTATAGTATTCTGAAATTTCATATGTGCAAAGCAAATGCATTTGTATGTTAAACACAGAATTCTTATGTCAGTATAACGTGGTCTACGGTCTGTACTTCCTTTTGTAGTCATTTGTCACATGCCGCATCAGTGCAGTCCAACTTGTATTGCTTGTGTACATAACTTCTTTTAATCTGATTATTGCCAAGTGAATGTTACTTTAAGATATCTTTAGTATATATGAGTATATTGCCTTACTAGTTCATTTTGCCATTACATTTAGTTCTTTTTATTAATGTACCAGATGTATGATCTCTTCTTAATCCATCCTGACATAAACCTACCGTACTTATTTTGTAAATATAGATAGACAAAACAGTTCCCATGTGATGTGAGGGAGGTATTTAACAGCATACTTTGTACATAAAACAATTTTCCAGAACTCAATGTGAAAGTAGATAGGTAGTTGCCTACCCATTGGAACATGTGATGAGAAACCTAGGGAGGAAACTGAAAGATTTGGGTGGATCCACTCTCACACTCCTGTAGGGGCTCACCCTAATTGATCCAGTTGACTTTCAAGAAATTGTAGGTGCTGGGCAATTTTCTCAAGAATCTGACAAGTATTAGAGGAGTCTTGTGATCTATTTCTTTTGATTGAAGCAGGTTCTTCTGCATTATGAAATACAATGATAAATTGTGTGTGTAAAATATATATATATATAATGAATTTATTATATATAGCTTGTATTTCATTATCTTATGAGACAAAATAATGTACATATGTATGTATAATGACAACATCTGTACAAAGAAACTTATTTATGAATGAATGAATAAATAAATAAATAAATAAATAAATATCAGTCTTGTGAATGAAATTTGTAAATTGTTAGCCCAGAAATTATCCTATATGCAAATTAATATTTATATAAATTTCAAGGAACTATTTGTTTAGAAAAGAAGTTACTGCTATGGGCAGTGTTATTCTACATACATGTATGTCTTTTCAAGTTGAGGGTTAACTTCCCATTACAATACATTGGGTACAATGCTGTGGAAGGTTATTGTTCTATGACTGATGATTTGTTATGTTCAGCACAGAAAATTTAAAACTTAAAAAGTTCAGGAGTATGTTCTACGTATCCTGTTGCAAACAATTAGCGAATCTGATACAATTAGGCACTGTTAGTTTAGTAGTCATTCATTTCAATGAATTTTATTATCTCAACACTCAATATTTTTGTAATCAATTTAAATGAATCTTATAATGAATCTTGTAGTGACCTGAGGAACGTGAAGAATTCTTGGAAGGATTGTAAGGGAAGATTTTTAGGTAGTGGTGGTGGATCAAGTTGGGATCATGGCCTGAACTGTTCAATGTAGGGTTCAATATCAGGTTTGCAGTTGGAAAGGTATTGGGACTGGTTTGGAAAGTGATATTTCCTGTGGATATTATTTGTGAAGGGAAGTTGGTCCTTCACCAAAGCAGCATGTTGTAATGCAGGTTTAGTGCTGAAAGTGAGGCCCTTAGATAATCAGATAATTCAGGAGGAAGACTGCTTTAAATGAGAGGTTAAGGGCACTGTACTGATGTGAATGATTCTTGGGATTATGGGTTATTTTCAGTCTGGGAGGCAGTGGTGTTAGGCTGTAGAATATTAAGGAGGTTGGCCAAGTTTTAGGGAGCTGCACAGGGACAGGAAGTGAAGTAACACTGTTCAGGTAGTCTAGGAGAAAGTGAGACAGCTTTTTGAGGTGAAGTCTGGCATGTTGTTGTGGTTGCACTATCAGATTGAGAGCCACCTGAAAAATGACACATCTCATATACCAGCTACTATGTAAACACTGTTTGGACTTCTACATCAGCATGACTTTCTCCAAATTATCAATTAAAATGAAGGGGCATAGGCAGAGGGTATTACTGGCAACTCAGCATGTCCTATCGCACAGCATACTCTACAATTTGGCATTTGTGACCTGTTTCACCACACATACCATTTGGATTCTTCCCCTACACATCAGTTTCTCAGAACTCTGCAGGTGGGAACTAACACCACAGTATTTAGTGGGTTCTTGGCACCCACCTGGCCTTAATTTATGTTAATTTCTTCCATCTCAAGATTTCTTCACTGTAAGTACTCTTTTCTTCACTCTGTTTTAGTTTTCTACATCTTTCATTATCTTTTCCATTTATTTTTCACTTATAAAATAGCAACAATCCTGTATCAACTAACCAGAGTATGCATCTCTATAACAAAAGGAGCAAGCAGTATATACATGATCATTCAACATGACTACACAACACTTAAACAGAATGGACCACTGAAAATGGGAAACAGACTATACAGTAACCTACCTTATAATATTAAAACAATAAAAGACACTTCAAAATTTAAAACTGCTGTCCACAAATATATATTGCAAAAGTATTGTTATAGTATAGATGACTATCTTGAAACATAAAAATTTATTGTCAAATATTATAAAAAGAATGTATGAAATATTTATCAAATGTTTTAAATCACAATGACGTGTTCAATTTCATATTATACAAGTATAACTTGTACAAATGTGAAGCTAGACTGGCTTCAGTTGCCAGAGATTGTGGTCACGTGTGTGTGATCTGCAGTTGCATAAGAGTGTAAGTGTTCCTTGCCTACTTTTGATAAAGGCTTGTTGGCTGAAAGCTCATTTTCTGACCATCTTTTTGTTGTCCATGTCTGTAACTCAGCACCTAACATTGTTACATTCCATTCTGTAGTTTCCAATGTTTGACAAAACTACATCTTTGTTTCAGACATCAGCAACTTTATTATCTTCTTTGCATTAAAGAAAACTGTGCTATTACTCTGTGTGTAGTACTCTATAGATTAAGAACCTTTTTAATTTCAAGATAGAAGTTGCAGACTGCAGGATTTCTATCATGGGCATGTCTTATTTTGCACACAGCAACTTTAACTCTTTGGATGGGGGCTTAATGACTACTGAGGATTTCTTTAAAAAATCCTATGTTCTCCAAGAATTAATAAATAATGTGAAAAATATTTATATTTATGTTGATTGCTTCATTAGTTCTTCCAAAAAAATTTTTAAAAATTGCATATTTTATTGGTTGACTGAAGAGAATGGTGCCTTACAGAAAAGAATTCAGCATATGTTGTGTTTCTGTTAAGAAGTGCTTGCACTTATTATTTTTTCTATAATATAGTTCCATTCTTTTGATTTGCCTTCTTTGTAAATGTAATATCTATCCCTGTTGATATAAGTACTTTGTTAAATACCTGCACCTTTTTTATATTGATCATCACACCCCACCACTCCCCAGGAGATAGACTTTAGGGAGAGTTTCTGGGGTTTGTCTAAGTATTTAAAGAGAGACTAGAGATACTGCTGGATTTCTGGAATGGTTTAATTGTATCAGGGTTTCTAGTTGGATGTATCTGGCAGCTTGCAGAGTACTTCCACCAGGTAGTCCATGCAGTTCAGAACCATAGTGGTGGAGTCTTCGTCCGCAGGCAGGATAACAAAGTTGGGATCAGTTTTTATGTGATGGATTGTAGTTATTTCTGCAGATGTAAGGTCAGCTTACATGTTGAGGGATTTGATGAGTGATGATGAGGCAAGGTTTGAGGTTAATAAATTATGGAAAGTTTACAAGGGGGGATTTGGGGACAGTAGGGATGGATCATAGTTGGATAGAGTAGTGAACTGAGTCTGGAAGGGTTCTGCATTGGTCATCAGTTGAGTCTGGTGGGTAGGGTTGGTGGCAAAAAAGTGTTTCCACTGTAGAGACCAGGAGAAGGATAGAAGGTCTTTAACAAGTCCAGCGTGACTGAATCTGGGAGTGGGGCAAAAGTAAGGTGTTTGGAGAGTGCTGGTACTTGTGTGGGACTAAGGCTTTTGGAGGAAAGTTTCATGAGTATGTGTTGGGTCTGTTTAGGCTCCAGACGATGGGAGGGAATTTTCGATTGTGGAATAAATCTAGAAAGTCTGCAAGGCATGGTTTGTCAGCTATGAGGTGATGTGTGGGGGATGTTGAGAGGTTGTTGTAGAGATGGTGGATAGTGGTAGTCCAAGTGAGGAGTAGGTGGTGAGCAGGTCGGAGAGTTTTTTGAGGTGGCATTGTGCATGCTGCTCTTGTTATGGGGAGGGGATGGGGCAAGGATTTAAATCTGTAAGATGGGATACAGGAATTTGGAATTTTACAGCAGGAGGCTTTTATGGGTGGAAAGGAGGTATTGCAGGGACATTTGGGCCTGATTTACTTGGATTTACAGGACTGTGCTGGTGAGGGTTAAGAACTGGCGAAATCTGAACAGATGGAGGTCTTTGTGGCAGGAGGGGTTGCTGTCAGAGATGGGTAATTTGATGGTAAGGTCATTTGGGGGATTCCATGAACCAGGTAACAATGTAGGAGTAGTATGTGGGACTGGATACTGGATAGAGATAAGTACATTTTTCTATATTGGCACACAGTGGAGGAGCAAGGATCCATGAGGGATGATAAAAATGCATAAAAATACGTAACTAACATTGAAATGTGCTAAAATTTTCGATCTCATTGTGCCCTGAAATGAGGAGTGTCCTTTCCAGTATTCTTCCCACCCCTCCCTAAGTGGTATTTAACTCTCATTGAATCTTTGCAATATCCTTGTCCCCCCCTCCTTCCCAACCCCTTGCCTCATTGATCATATCCTTGTAATAGACCGAGCTGCAAGATCTGTTCTGTACATCCTTTCACCACCAGCTACTCCAATCTGGCCACACGCATCACCTATCCCATCAACGGCAGAGCTACCTGTGAGACCAGTCACATGATCTATGAGCTAAGCTATATAAACTGTAACCACTATGCTATATTCTATGTGGGTGTGGCAGCCAAGAAGCTATCTGTCAGCATGAATGCGAACTGACATATCATGGGCAACAAACAGCTTGGCCACCCGGCTGCTAAACACACTCCCCAATGTAACATTATTCATTTCAGTGACTGCATCACATCCTGTGCCATCTTGATCCTTCCTACAAACATCAGCTTTTCTGAACTGTGCAGGTGGGAACTCTCCCTGCAATTTATCCTATATTCCTATAACCCACTTGGCTCCAAACATTGTTCATCACCATCCTTCACCTGCCTATCCCCCTTCCCTGTGCCACTCCAGCCCACAGAGCCTTGTATTCCACCAATACACCTACAGTCTTTTACTTCTTTACTTGTGTGTGAGTATTGTTGGCTTTAGAAGGAAGCCTTTTGAATGGAAGCTCACAAGCTTAGCAGTAATTTTGTTGTGCCTATCTGTGACTCAACACCTCCTCTATAAGGTGAATAACAATCCACTCATTTCAAAATACTGTCATTATTCCATCCTGTATATTGTATTGTCTGATTTTAACAAGCCAACAAGATAATTATCATGTCTGAAAAATGTACCAACAAATGCAGAAAGAAATATCTATGGAATAAAGCTTTGTAATACTAAGTATCTATCAGATCACGAAGAGAAATGGATAAAACTACTGGAAAAAGCCCCACAGGGCAATGACAAAAAATCCCTCCCTGCCTTTTCCATGGCACCTTCTGTAGTGGGCAGCTTGTGTGCTCTGGAGAAGGGTAGCTTGCATGTTCTGAAAAAATTGGAGGCTATTGTACCAGTAGTGTAGATACTGCCAGCTCTTCATCTGTTCAGTATCAAAAAATAGTATGAACTGAGTAATATTAATAGAACAAATTTTGATACCATTATTATTGCATCTGTCAGAATGAATCACATTTTTATTAATTTTGGTAGTATAGGACACCCAGCACAACAAAATGGTAACTATAAATCAGTCATTAGTAAACATCCAGGATAAGCTAAGTCATTTGTGTCACACATTGTGAAGGCAACACTACAAGCCAATGCATATTTTTTACATTTTGCTATTTTTTCTTTTACTTCTTTCCTGCTTTAGTTTCACCATTCATGGAAAAGGTTATTTCAGAATAAGTTTTGTAAATTTAAGTGTTGGTATAATTATGTTTTTGTTTACATAATGTAGTTTTATGAATGTGATTACCAGTTTCAATTATTATGATGTTGTATACTTTCTTATCTCTGAATGTGTTATTTGTAAACTTTGATTTTGTGTAAAACAGTAAGTTGATGTAATCAGAATCTTCAAAAGTGTTACATCAACCAAGGTGTATCAGCAATGTAGAATCATACTGATAGATCAAAAGAGCAGGCATCAGCAAAGAGTCAGGAGCAAGAACAAGAAGAAGAGGATGGAGGTCATTGTTACGCCATGTATATGCTGCTACACATGATGTCCATGGCCAGTGAAAAATGTCAGTGTTTGGATAGTGTGCATTTATGATGTCAGTGTGTACCACAATTAAAGAAACAATGACTTTAAATGTGGCATTGCTTATTTTCTGGAACTGAGTTTGGCTCATTAAATATGACACTTTGATAAACAGACTGGTAAGCAATGTGCACACCATAAAAATGCTGTTTTCATTTGTACACAGCACAAACTGTTTAATGCAAACCACAGACTGTGGATTGAAACAGAAAATGTGTATACATTTTCATGTTATATATTGATACAAAGAACTTTAACTGTAATGTACAATCTGCTGATCACCACATGATTGAAGTGATTACACAGGCAATTGTTCATGTGAATAATTATTTACAGTCGTATTTTTCATCTGCGTAACTGAGTGCTAGTGTGTTTGCCTAAAATGCAGCAGGCCTGGGTTCAATTCCTGGCTAGTTGGGAGATTTTTTCCATTTTTTGGACTGGATGTTGTGTTGTCCTCACCATCTTTTCATCATCGTTAGTGGGATGCAAGTCGCTGAATGTTGCGCTGACTGAAATAGAACTTTCAACTTGGCACCTAAACTTCTGAGATGGGGCCTCCTGGGCATCAATGCCTCAAGATCATTTCATTTTTTTATGGTACAATTGACTTTATTTGTTTTCATAGTGCAGATGAATGTACTGTGAAAAGTGTGGCAACATGATCATAAAGTACAAATGTGAAAACTGTCACTAGAATATGTAACAAACACTATCACTGCAAACTTCCTGGCAGATTAAAACTGTGGGCCCGACCGAGACTCGAACTTGGGACCTTTGCCTTTCGCGGGCAAGTGCTCTACCATCTGAGCTACTGAAGCATGACTCACGCTCGGTCCTCATAGCTTTACTTCTGCCAGTATCTTGTCTCCTACCTTCCAAACTTTACAGAAGCTCTCCTGTGAACTTTGCAGAACTAGCACTCCTGAAAGAAAGGATACTGCGGAGACATGGCTTAGCCACAGCCTGGGGGATGTTTCCAGAATAAGATTTTCACTCTGCAGTGGAGTGTGCACTGATATGAAACTTCCTGGCAGATTAAAACTGTTTGCCCAACCGGGACTCGAACTATCACTTCAAGTGAGTGTGCGCTGATATGAAACTTCCTGGCAGATTAAAACTGTGCGCCCGACCGAGACTCGAACTATCACTTCAAGTTACATCACAAGTTAATGAAAAGAAGTGTGCTTTATGCTCATCATTGCTTGTAGGCATACATATTGGAATTAATTATACAAACTTCAAGCATTCCTGTTAGATATGCAAGAAGTACTTCGAATCAAGGAGATAAGCTAGACAGCACCAATTACTAAATTACTTGCTCAAGGATCATGGACTAATGATGAGGATGTTGATGACAGAAGTATTAACTGAGTGGAAACTGTTTTGAAGGGACATTAGCTAAGAGAGACCACATTTAATCAGTAATGTAAAAATTCTTTATACAGCAACAACAATAACTTGGTCATTCATTGTACACAGTTGTAAATTGTTATATTATAATATTATTCAGCTTTATTTCCAATAAAATGCTCAGCAGCAGTTAAAACTTGGTTTCTTTCATTTAATTGTTTGTTGCAAATTATGTCTTTCAGTTGCTTATGCAGAATTTGTTGCTTATCACCTCCTGTGCTTGTGATAACTTGCAACAAATGGAAGAAAAGTTCACTAAATAACTCCCTACAACAACATTTAATGCTTGCATTGGCTATGATATTCACAACAGAGCGCTGAGAATACTACTGTTTGCTCATTGGTTTTTGGAGAATGCCTGATGTAGATGGGCAGAACAAGCCTAAATTCGACCACAGTTGGTCATGACTCAAACTACATATGATACTAACAAGATTAGAGTTAAATTTTTTTTTATTTACTTTTAATTGTTAATGTTTCTTTATTTAGATACTCTGTAAGATCTGCATGTTTTATTGTTTCACTTTTGATCTCATTGAAATTATTGTGATCTGCCAATGGATTTTGTGCATTATGTACTGCCCTCCATTTCTGTATTAGGCAGAAATATGTCACAAAAATATTTTATCAATGGTAATCTGTTTGATTTGGGCTAATGGTTGATCATTCATGTTGTTATGGCTTGTAGGTGATAACTTTCATGTGTGAATGTAATGTTCAGCCTAACTGAAGAAAAGTAGAGCTTTCCTGGTCTCAGATAACCTAAAATTTCTGGGTATGTTCTAGGAGGCGCTCTTTTTGGATGATACAGTTACATTTTATGATACCCTCTGATCCATTTTTGCTGCAATGTCTAGCCTGAAAAATCTGCATTCAAGTGGGCTAAAACTACTGTCACTGGCACAGCAGCTGCAGCAAAATTAATACAAAACTAGAAGACTTATATGGTCTGTCATAAGTCAAATTTTGCCATCAAAAAGATAGTGGGCATTATACACTGAGGAGACAAAAGTCAGAGATAGTGACATGTACATATAAAGTCTGTGGTAGTATCACATACACAAGGTATAACATGGTAGTGCATTGGTGGAACTGATATTTGTACTCAGGTGAGTCATGTTAAAGGATTTAAAATATGATTATGGCTACATGACAGGAACTAATAGACTTTGAACATGGAACTGTAATTGGAGCTAGATGCATGGGGCATTCCATTTCAGAAATTGTTAGGGAATTCAGTATTCTTATATCCACAGTGTCAAGAGTATGCCAAGAATACCAGATTTCAGGCATTACCTCTCACCACGGACAATACAGTTGCAGGCAGCCCTCACTTCATGACCAAGAACAGCAACATTTGTGTAAGATTGTCATTGCTGACAGAAAAGCAAAAATGTGAAATAAACATAGAAATCAATAGGGGATATGTGATGATTGTATCCATTAGCACAATGCAGTGAAATTTGTCATTAATAGGCTATGGCAGCAGACGACCGACATGAGTGCCTTTTCTAACAGCACCACATCATCTGCAGCACCTCTACTGGGCTTGTGAGCATATTGATTGGACCCTAGACAACTGGGAAATCATGGCCTGGTCAGATGAGTCCCACTTTCAGTTCATAAGAGCTTATGGTAAGGTTTGAGTGTTGTGCAGGCACCACAAAGTCATGGATCCAAGTTGTCAACAAGGCACTGTGTAAGATAATGGCAGTTCCATAGTGGTGTGGGCTGTGAAATAGATCTGACAACTGATTGGAAATGGTTTTACATGGCTTCTTGGAGACTATTTGTAGCATTGATGGATTTCATGTTATCAAACAACATTGAATTTTTTGTGGATGACAATGCACCATGACACTTTGCTACAATTATTTGTGACTGGTTTGAAGAACATTCTGAACGATTTGAGCAAATGATTTGACCAACCAGATTACCCAACATGAGTCCCATCAAACATTTATGAGACATAACTAAGAGGTCAGTTCATGAAAACAATCCAGCACTGCCAACACTTCCATAATTATGGACACCTGCAGAGGCACCATAGCTTAATATTGCTGCAGGGGAGTTCCAACAATTTGTTGAGTCCATGTCACATGAAGTTCCTGCACTATGCTGGGGAAAAGAAGGTCCAACTCGATATTAGCTAATATCCTGTGATTTTTGGCACTTCAGTGCACTACGAGCACTTTGTACTTCAATAAATTGGATTTTTATGAATTGTTCTTTAGTGGCTTCTTAAAAATAATAGAAGTTGTTCCTCTGCAAACAAAGGACACAAGTCATGTGTTGATAGCTACTGTCCAGTTTCTCTTGTGCCAATACTTTTGTGTGTGTCAACAAATTTAGAAACATTTCAGTGTAAAGGAGCACTGACTAACACTCAGTATGGTTCCCAACAGTAGTTCATCAACAATGAAGCTGTGGAAAATGTTGTTTTGAAAATACTTAGCGTCTTTCAAATAAAACCCATCAGTGAATGACACTCAGATTGATCTGAATAAGACATTCAAACCTGTGAGACATCAACTTTTAAAAGATAAAGCACTCTGCCTTACTGAATTATCTGCATTATCCATGGGTCTCCCTTTCAGCTGTAAATCTACATTTAATCATGCTGTTTTGGTGAAGGTCATATTTTCCCTCACATGTACTGTCAACTGGAAATATCCCAAAACCTTTTCAACAACAAGTCTGACATTGAACTCTGCCTTGAACACTTCTGACTGTGATTGCAACTTGATTGACAATCACTACCTCAGCATCTTCCCTTACAAGCCTTCCAAGAATTCCTCACATCCAGCATTGCTTCACTAACTTTCCTCAAGTCGCTACAACATGACCCTAACCTGTCCTCTGCAGGACTCCAGGCTCTGCATTCCCTAAAAGCTGATGACTCCATCATTATCCTCCCAACAGCAAAAGGCTCTACCACTGTGGTACTTTACCAACAGGAGTATGTTAGTGAAGGTCTGCACCAGCTCTCTGACACCTCTAAATACAGCATCTGCCATCTGGACCTCATCCCTGTGATTCACACTGACCTACAGTCCCTCCTTAAAATCTCAGACCCTCACAAGGACTAACACTTGAGTCAATAGAACCTCTTACCCCACCTAAACTGCACATGCCTGCATTTTTCCTTCTTCATAAGGTCCACAAACCAAAGCATCATGGCTGTCCTATATTTGCTGGCTTCAAAGCACCCAGTAAACATAAATCTGCCTTAGTTGATCAACACCTGCAACCCATACTACAAAGACTTCCCTTCTATATTAAAGACACAAACCATTTCCTTGATGGTTTGAATGCCACGCTCATCTCACTCCCACCACACACCTTGCTTGTCACCACTGTTGCCAACTGTCTCTATATCAACATCCCCCATATACATGGTCTGTCTGCTGCTGAACATTTACTCAGTCGGTACACACTTGATTCCAACCTATGACATTGTTCCTGCTCACTTTAATCAACTTTATACTTACCAACAACTACTTCATCTTTGAGGACAGACATACAAATAGATCAGGGGTATGGACGTGGGAACCAGGATGGCACCATCCTATCCAACCTTTTCATGGATTGCTTGGAGGGGGCTTTCCTGGGATACATAAGCTTTCAGCCCCTGGTTTTCTTTAGGTACATTGATGACATCCTTGACATATGAATTCATGGTGAGGCTTATCTGTTAAACTCCTGGAATCTCTAAATACATTCTCCCAATTATATTTCATATGGTGCTATTCTGAATCCCATGCCACTTTCTTTAATGTTGATCTCATCCTCACTGATGGCCAGCCACACACTTCTGTCTCCATTAAACCTGCTAGCAAACAACAGTACTTATATTTTGATAATTGCTATCCTTTTCATATCACACGCTCCCTCCTACACTGCATTGTCATTCAAGGGAAATGTATTTCTTTGGATGCAGACTCTTTACAGCAATACACCACCATTCTCATCCCAGACCTCTCTGTATGTAATTACCCCACCAGTATAGCTCAAACGTAGATTTCCTGGGCCACCATCTCCAATCCTGGTACTGCTGATCGCTCCAAAAAACAACTTTGGAGTACACCACTTGTTACTCAGTATTATTCTGGTCTTGAATGTATTAATCAGTTAGGCCAAGACTTCTAAAATCATGACCTCAAATGAGATCCATTCTGTCTGACATTTTGCCCACCACACCTAGAAGAGTCGTGCTTGGGTAGCTCAGTTGGTAGAGCACTTGCCCGCAAAAGGGAAAGGTCCCGAGTTTGAGTCTCAGTCTGGCACGTGGTTTTAATCTGACAGGAAATTTCATAGCAGCACACACTCTGCTGCAGAGCAAAAATTTCATACTGGAAACACCTAGAACAACCTTTTTTTTGCCCTCCCAATTTCTGCCATATCCTCATCAGACCCCATGCTCCTTCTGCACCCACCTCCCTACCATATGACTTCCCTGCTGCAAGACTTGCCCTATCCACCCTCCTACCACCACCTACACCAGTCCTGTAACTAGCAAAACGTATACTTTTAAACGGAAAGCCACCTGTGAAACAACACAACATATACCAGCTGTTATGTAAATACTGATCAGCCTTTTACTTTGGTGTGACTACCACCAACTTATCATTTAGGATGAATGGGCATAGGCAGAGGGTGTATACCAGCAACACAGAATAACCTGTCATAGAACATGACAGTACCTGCTTTACCACACACACCATTTGGAGTCTTCTCTGACATACCAGTTCTTGGTTCTTGACACTCAACCCATCTTAACTTATGTTAAGTTCATCTGCCTCAGCATTCTTCACAGTAATTATTCCTTTCTTATCTCCATTTTATTTCTCTACATCTTTGAGTTTCTGACCTGTTTACTTTTCATTGCTCCTCCAGCCTCTGTTACATACAATGCACAATATTTTAGTGGTAACTACTGTCTTGCATATTATTCTTAGCTCTACCTTTAAGCTGTTAGGTTTACAAATCTTGTCTGGTCCAGTCCCTAACAATCAGTCTTTCTTTCTCATCTCATCCAATAAGTCTTCCCTGGCCGGTTGTTCTGGGTGAGTTTTCCAAACCCTACCCCTTTTCCTTACCCTCTCCAATCCTTTTCCTTCCCCCTCTTCCTTCCCCTTCAAGCCTTCTGGCAGAAGAAGGAGCCAGTGGTTCCAAAAGTTTGCGTACATGAAACCTTTTTTTTAATGTTTTTTCTCCTGCCACCACTTGGTGAGTAAATTTGTTTATGTATCCAATTACATTAAATATTTTGAGAGGAGTGTCTCTGAGACCTTTACTGTTTGTAATTATTGTTAATGACTTAACTAAAAACATTCCATGTAAAACTGTTCTTAATGCTGAGGATATCATTTCCTCTGTCACTGTAAATCATGTAGAGTACCTAATCCAACCACAGAATTTCCAGCATCTGGTTTGAAGACAAATAATTGAAAACCAGTATAAAATTGAAAAGTCATCTTTCATTTATGTCTGTTAAACTTCTGGATGTATACTTGGTTTCCAGATTAACTTGAAACAATTGCTCTGACTCTATATGCATTAAAATATCACGAGCCATTTTCTTGTTGCATAATCTTAAAGCATGACTGAAAGAAAAAATCTTGCTTAGCTCAATTATGCATTTGTTTACAGCCATATAAAATACTGCTTACTGCTACGGAGCAGATTCTCTGGGGTAAAATGAGTTTTCGTGTGGCAGAAAAAAGTAATCAGATGTGCAGTAGGTACAGTGCGTGTTTTGAAACATACTGTATCCTTCAGGTCACTTTTCAAGAAACTGAGAGTAATGATAATTCCATCATTATTTACACCTAGATACTTAATTCACATAAAAGAAAACCAAGAGAGCTATAAATTAAGGCAATCATTTGTAGTGATTCGAGAATTTCTGTGTAAATTCTAGAACCACTCAGCCTTATACCACCTTGAACACATGATATTCTGAGTATGAGTGTGGGATAGTAGAATGCTACCTATTGTGAGGAACATCTTTGTGTGTGCACATTTAAAGTTAATCTCGGGAAAAAAGTAGACGTGGCAGTTGGACGACACCGACAAATGCCTGTCAGGTAATCCATAGATGCTTTAGTGAGTGTGTAAGGAAGAACCATGGAGTTTATATGTAGCTGTGTGCTTATTGTGTCATGGACTATGGTTTTTAAAACAGGAACAGTTGAAAAAGTACTCTTGTAGACTCTTAACACAACCTTGTAAGAGGCAAGACACATTTTATGATTCTTGTTAAGAAAGGTGATGATATCCAAGCCAACTTTCTTTTAACTGCAACTCAATTTGTTTCTGCCGTCTGACTTTCAGGAAGGTTCATGTTCATGTGGAAAGTGAGATTTTTACTGTGTGTGGAGGTCAAATACATCATTAGCTGATGAAAAGTAAAGTTTGTATGTATAAGTAGAAAGAGTCTAAAAGTTCCTGTACCTAGTGTTATTCACTGGAGAAGAAGTCAAGAGGGTTTCCAGGAGTGAGCTATTCAGCAAAGAAGAGTGGCTGAAAATTCCAAGTAAGTCACCTCGTAAAGAAGTGGAAGGTGGTTTTGGTGGAATAAGCCAATATAATTCAGATCCACACACACACTTCAAGCCAGCAGAATGTTAGAACATGGCAACCTGTGTGGAAGGACTGAGAAAACAGGAATTTTAAGTCAAAAATGAGAGAAGAATCTTGGACAACATGGTTGTGGAGATGAAGCAGCAATTAGTATGATTAATCAATTATTCGAAAACAGTCTTAATCGCATTTATTATTATTATAGTTCCAACCGGTTTCAACCCAATGTAGAGGTCATCTTCTGGGCAATTACACTGTGAAATTATAGATATCCATCAGAAAGATTCCATTATACAACAGCTAAAATTACATAAATTTAAAATATGTTACCCATTGGTCGACTGCTGGTGGCGTCACTCCTGTCTACATAGCAGCAGGAAACTATGCGAGACGAACCCTTTGTATGGGCTTAAATAGCGTACTGAGATCACGTGAATAGACGGCAACACCCCCCAGTGGCGATCAACAGCATTTAATACAGTTTATTAGAAGTAATTACCAGTCACCTTGGTTTAACATAAATTTAAGTGACAGTAAATAACAGAAAACGGAACCATTCCACTTAAAAAGAGTTATACATATAGTGTTAATTATGAGGGCTATCCACAAAGTACATTATGTTTTTGTTTGTGTCCATTAGGGGCAGGGCTAGCGCGGCCATCTTGGTGTCATGGCATTCCGCCGCTCAGTCGGCATCCTGCCGTGCTAGTGAGAGGTTCGTGCTGTACTCCGCTAAGTTACTGTGATAGTATGAAATGTCAGCGTTAATTGAAAATGCCGTGAAGTGTGAAGTGCGTGCTGTAATAAGGTTTCTGACTGCAAAAAACTGTACACCGATAGAAATCTATAGGCAGCTTTGTGAAGTGTATGAGGACAACCTAATCACTGGATGCGGAGTGCGTCAATGGGTCATAAAATTTAAAAATGGCCGAACTAACGTTCACAATGAAGAGCAAAGTGGAAGACCCAGCATAGTGACTGTCAAACTTGTCGAAAAATTCGATGCCGCGATCTGTGAAAACCGTAATTTCACAATAATGGAACTCTCTATGAGTTTTCCACAAATTTCACGAAGTTTGTTGCACGAAATCATTACCGAAAAGCTTGGTTACCACAAGTTTTGTGCAAGATGGATACCAAAAATCTTGACAGAGATTCACAAAAATCAGCAAATGGCTGCAGTGTTAACGTTTTTGGACACTTACGAGAAAGATGGCGACTCATTACTTGATCGCATCGTTACTTGTGACGAAACGTGGGTTAAGCATGTGAACTGCAAGACAAAATTGCAGTCAATGCAGTGGGGGCACACAAATTCCCCCCAAAAACCCAAGAAATGCATGCAGACAATGTCAGCTAGGAAGGTGATGGCGACTGTCTTTTGGGACAGAAATGGTGTGATTTTTGTGGATTTCCTGGAAAGAGGCACTACAAAAAACTCTCAAAGGTATTTACAAATTCTGCACAACCTCAGAAGAGCAATACAAAACAAGCGCAGGGGAAAGTTGGGCTCAAAGATCTTGCTGATTCACGACAACGCCCAGGCCCACTCGGCAAATGCCACTCGTGAAGTTCTCGAATCTGTTAAGTGGGAGTTGTTTCCTCATCCTCCGTACAGTCCCGACCTGGCACCGAGCGACTTCCACTTATTCCCAGCAATGAAGAAGTGGTTGGCTATGCAGCATTTTGATGATGATGCACAGCTTCAAGAAGAGGTAACAACATGGTTGAAGGTGCAGGCGGCTGAATTTTACGACAAAGGAATTTCCAAGCTCGTCCATAGCTACAATAAGTGCCTTAATTTAAATGGCAACTATGTAGAAAAGTAGTATTTAAGTGTGGCTTTCATCTGTATATAATAAAAAAAAATTCCAATACTTTATTTATTTTTAATTCCAAAATGTAATGTACTTTGTGGATAGCCCTCGTATAAAATAATAACAAATGTTCTGAAGTCAACACGTAAAATTCGAAAAAGTATATTACATTATGCGCCATAATATAAAGTAAAACAATTTGTGACACACAAAAACTGGTGTTGTCTTGTATTATAATATATCTATTCATAGATTTACGTAGAAAACATTGGGTCAATTTACTAAACTGGCTAATATGGAAGGACTACAATGCCCTCCATTCCTTGTGGTGAGGACGCCGTTGCCATCGATTATAAAGCATATATCATGCACCCTCTAGTCTGTGTAGCGAGGATGCCGTCATCATGGTAGCAGCTGGTGTGTTCATATGGTGTTATCTTTGCCCTGGCCACAGCATCCATTGGCGTGGTAGCAGTATGTCATGGCTCTTCATCCGCAGAGAAGTTGTAACTTATTTGAGGTTATAGAAATCGACAATCAAGGATAACGTGAAAAATCTAAAGATTGGATAAAAGTTTATGACACGTTTGTAGGACCCATTGAAGGACTTACAGTATTAAAATAATAAAACGAGAAGTAGCATCATTGTGTACAAGTAATCCAATCTTTAGATTTTAACAAAGTAAAATAAGACAAGAGTAGAGAAACAGTAAGCAAAAGATTGTTCAAGAGAGGACAGAGAATTGTTATGGAAAGGAAAGATATGTATATAAACATATGTAAGAAATGTCTACTGTTAAGGTATGAAATGTTATTATGAGTTATACTATTTGTATAATGATTATGTAGAAAATAACATGTGTTCAATCTAAGGGGGGGGGGGGGGGGGGGATATGTAGTGATTCGAGAATTTCTGTGTAAATTCTAGAACCACTCAGCCTTCTATCATCTAGGACACGTGATTTTCTGGATATGAGTGTGGGATAGTAGAATGCTACCTACTGCAAGTCACATGTTTGTGTGTGGACATTTAAAATTAGTAGCGGGAAGAAAGTAGATGTGGCGGTTGGACGGCACCGACAAGTACCTGTCGAGTAATCCATAGATGTTTTAGTGAGTGTGTAAGGAAGAACCATGGAGTTTATATGCAGCTATGTGCTTATTGTGTCATTGATTATTGTTATTAAAATAGGAATAGTTAAAAAAGTACTCTAGTAGACTCTTGACACACCCTCATTAGAGGCAGGACTCATTTCATGACTCATTTTAAGAAAGGTCATGGTATCCAAGCAAACTTTGTTTTAACTGTAACTCAATTTGTTTCTAACATCTGACTGTATGAGAGACTTACAGGAAGATGCGTATTCATGTTGAAAGTGGAATTTTTAGTGTGTATGGAGGTCAAATACATTGTTAGTTGACAAAAAGTAAAGTTTGTATGTCTACTTATTTCATAAGTAGGAAGAGTCTAAAAACTCCTGTACTTAGCTTTCTTCCACAGAGAAGAAGTCAAGAGGGTTTCCTGCAGCCACCTATTCAGTAAAGAAGAGTGGCTGCAAATTCCAAGTATGTCACCTCGAAAGAAGTGGTACGGGGTTTGGGGGAATAGGCTGATATAACCCAGATCCACACTCAAACTTTAAGTTGGTAGAATGTTTGACATTTTGCTATCGTGATACATGTCATGAAGATGACTGACCTTCCATTTACTAGATTAAGAAAGACTCATTAATTTTATATCTTTACTCACTCATCCTTTGATCACTGTTTAGAGTGATGCTGAATACATCAATATAGATTTACAATTCCATTTACAGGGAACGTTACATTTTAACACATATTTTATTTTACTGTAGACTTACTTATACAAATATGTATTCTAATTAATTAAAACATAGAGAAAACAAAAACTTTACTGGGCATAGGCACCCAATTTCACTTTTTGATGCAGTTCTAGAATGTTGATGAAACTAGAAAGCTTCATGCATAATTTTCATTGATACAATATATGTAGCTCATTTCTCAGAATTTTGCTTAGTACCACAATTTCTTGTAGGTCTTTTGATCAAGTCTCAAAATATTCCTTAAGCATGGTAAAGTTATGGTGTTCTCAAGCATTATGTTAGTTTTGTTTTGAAGATATCCAGTGTTTCATATTTTTAAATACTTGGTATTATTCAACTGCATAATAAGCACCCCCCACCCCCCTGAACCTTGGACCTTGGCGTTGGTGGGGAGGCTTGCGTGCCTCAGCGATACAGATAGCCGTACCGTAGGTGCAACCACAATGGAGGGGTATCTATTGAGAGGCCAGACAAACGCGTGGTTCCTGAAGAGGGGCAGCAGCCTTTTCAGTAGTTGCAGGGGCAACAGTTTGGATGATTGACTGATCTGGCCTTGTAACACTAACCAAAACGGCCTTGCTGTGCTGGTACTGCAAATGGTTGAAAGCAAGGGGAAACTACAGCCATAATTTTTCCCAAGGGCATGCAGCTTTACTGTATGGTTAATGATGTTGGCGTCCTCTTGGGTAAAATATTCCGGAGGTAAAATAGTGCCCCATTCAGATCTCCGGGCGAGGACTACTCAAGAGGACATCGTTATCAGGGGAAAGAAAACTGACGTTCTACAGATCGGAGTGTGGAATGTCACATCCCTTAATCGGGCAGGTAGGTTAGAAAATTTAAAAAGGTAAATGGATAGGTTAAAGTTCGATATAGTGGGAATTAGTGAAGTTTGGTGGCAGGAGGAACAAGACTTTTGGTCAGGCGAATACAGGGTTATAAATACAAAGTCAAATAGGGGTAATGCAGGAGTCGGTTTAATAATGAATAAAAAAATAGGAATGTGTGTAAGCTACTACAAACAGCATAGTGAATACATTATTGTGGCCAAGATAGACATGAAGCCCACGCCTACTACAGTAGTACAAGTTTATACACAAACTAGCTCTGCAGATGATGAAGAAATTGAAGAAATGTATGATAAAATAAAATAAATTATTCAGATAGTGAAGGGAGACGAAAATTTAATAGTCATGGGTGACTCGAATTCAGTAATAGGAAAACGGAGAGAAGGAAACGTAGTTGGTGAATATGGATTGGGGTTGAGAAATGAAAGAGGAAGCCGCCTGGTAGAATTTTGTGCAGAGCATAACTTTATCATAGCTAACACTTGGTTCAAGACTCATGAAAGAAGGTTGTATACATGGATGAACCCTGGAGATACTAAAAGGTATCAGAAAGATTATATAATGGTAAGACAGAGATTTAGGAACCAGGTTTTAAATTGTAAGACATTTCCAGGGGCAGATGTGGACTCTGACCACAATCTATTGGTTAAGAACTGTAAATTAAAACTGAAGAAACTGCAAAAAAATGGGAATTTAAGGAGATGGGACCTGGATAAACTGACTAAATTGGAGGTTGTACAGACTTTCAGGGAGAGTGTAAGGGAACAAATAGCAGGAATGGGGGAAAGAAATACAGTACAAGAAGAATGGGTAGCTTTGAGGGATGAAGTAGTGAAGGCAGCAGAGGATCAAGTAGGTAAAACGATGAGGGCTAGTAGAAATTCTTGGGTAACAGAATAAATATTGAATTTAATTGATGAAAGGAGAAAATATAAAAATGCAGTAAATGAAGCAGGCAAAAACGAATACAAACGTCTCAAAAATGAGATTGACAGGAAGTGCAAAATGGCTAAGCAGGGATGGCTCGAGGATAAATGTAAGGATGTAAAGGCTTATCTCACTAGGGGTAGGATAGATACTGCCTACAGGAAAATTAAAGAGACCTTTGGAGAAAAGAGAACCACATGCATGAATATCAAGAGCTCAGATGGAAACCCAGTTCTAAGCAATGAAGGGAAAGCAGAAAGGTGGAAGGAGTATATAGAGGGTTTATACAAGGGCGATGTATTGATGACAATACTATGGAAATGGAAGAGGATGCAGATGAAGATGAAATGGGAGATATAATACTGCGTAAAGAGTTTGACAGAGCACTGAAAGACCTGAGTCGAAACAAGGCCCCGGGAGTAGACAACATTCCATTAGAACTACTGACGGCCTTGGGAGAGCCAGTCCTGACAAAACTCTACCATCTTGTGAGCAAGATGTATGAGACAGGCGGAATACCCTCAGACTTCAAGAAGAATATATTAATCCCAATCCCAAAGAAAGCAGGTGTTGACAGATGGGAAAATTAATGAACTATCAGTCTAATAAGTTACGGCTGCAAAATACTAACGCGAATTCTTAGAGACGAATGGAAAAACTAGTAGAAGCCGACCTTGGGGAAGATCAGTTTGGATTCCGTAGAAATGTTGGAACACGTGAGGCAATACTGACCCTACGACGTATCTTAGAAGCTAGATGAAGGAAAGGCAAACCTTTGTTTCTAGCATTTGTAGACTTAGAGAAAGCTTTTGACAATGTTGACTGGAATACTCTCTTTCAAGTTCTGAAGGTGGCAGGGGTAAAATATAGGAAGCGAAAGGCTATTTACAATTTGTATAGAAACCAAATGGCAGTTATAAGAGTTGAGGGGCATGAAAGGGAAGCAGTGGTTGGGAAGGGAGTGAGACAGGGTTGTAGCCTCTCCCCGATGTTATTCAATCTTTATATTTTGCAGGCTGTGAATGAAACAAAAGAAAAATTCGGAGTAGGTATTAAAATCCACGGAGAAGAAATAAAAACTTTGAGGTTCACCGACAACATTGTAATTCTGTCACAGACAGCAAAGGACTTGGAAGAGCAGTTGAATGGAATGGATGTTGTTTTGAAGGGAGGATATAAGATGAACATCAACAAATGCAAAACGAGGATAATGGAATGTAGTTGATTTAAGTCAGGTGATGCTGAGGGAATTAGATTAGGAAATGAGACACTTAAAGTAGTAAAGGAGTTTTGCTATTTGGGGAGCAAAATAACTGATGATGGTCAAATTAGAGAGGACATAAAATGTAGACTGGCAATGGCAAGGAAAGCGTTTCTGAAGAAGAGAAATTTGTTAACATGGAGTATTGATTTAAATGTTAGGAAGTCGTTTCTGAAAGTATTTGTATGGAGTGTAGCCATGTATGGAAGTGAAACATGGACAATAAATAGTTTAGACAAGAAGGGAAAAGAAGCTTTCGAAATGTGGTGCTACAGAAGAATACTGAAGATTAGATGGGTAGATCACATAACTAATGAGGAGTTGTTGAATAGGATTGGGGAGAAGAGAAGTTTGTGGCACAACTTGACTAGAAGAAGGGATCGTTTGGTAGGACATGTTCTGAGGCATCAAGGGATCACCTATTTAGTATTGGAGGGCAGCGCGGTGGGTAAAAGTCGTAGAGGGAGACCAAGAGATGAATACACCAAGCAGATTCAGAAGGATGTAGGTTGCAGTAGGTACTGGGAGATGGAAAAGATTGCACAGGATAGAGTAAAATGGAGAGCTGCATCAAACCAGTGTCAGGACTGAAGACCACGACAACAATAAGCACCCAGCTTTAGTAAGGACCTTATCAGCCAGTTGTGTAGTGTCACGGGCTAATTTGTAGGAAATAGCATATTACACTCAAGGCTTAACTTGGCTAATGATATGTATTGGTAGATATCTTAATGTGTAATTTAGGCAAAAAGATTGGTCATGTGCAGGAAATGTGAAAAATTGTGTGCAGCGATGTAGTAATCCATGGAAGCCATATGTCTGGGGAGTGTTACTTTTGTTAAAACATCACCACTAAAGCCATGGCGGGGCTGCATCAGGGATGAGTTCAGCCCCTGAAACAGTGCCACGGATGACTGTGCAGAGGTATCAAATTTTTTGATTTGGACTTTAAGTGATGACCTCTCACACAGAGAACGTTGTCTTCTCTGGCAACTATGGAATTAATATGGTGTTAGATGTTCATGTGAAATGTTGTTTATGATTCTGAAGAATGTATAATTTAAACTTACATCTGAGTGTTTGTTGATTTGGTTACATTAGCTGAAGAACTACCTCTCTTACAGCTTGTGAGTATATGAGATTTTCCAGGTGTTTTGTGGCCAAAGTTTGGAAATAAGTAATTTCATTGAGTGGAAATGGAATCTCGTACTAATATTGAATATAAATGAACAAGCTTTATTAATAGAAATATATGTATTTTTTTGTTATTCAGAATAATTATTCACAATATAAAGTTTTAATTATTATGTAAGAGGATTTATTAGGGGACAAGATCTGTTTTGTGTATTTTATTATTTGCATGAGGTATTCTGACTGGTCTCCATGCCATCCCAAGAGAGCTGAAGACATGCTTGGAGTCTTGACAGACAAGGTAATCAAATGTGGCAAAGAATTTTATGAACCAGTCATTCTGTCAAGAATTACCAATGACCAGAAGTTTTGTATCCATAATGTATACATGTATGTACTGGAAAAAAAAAATGCTTGTTATTAATTACCCAGAAGGTCTCCTGTAATGATATGCCTGTTATCTAATATGTGTTTTATGTAAATGTGCTATAAAAGCCTTAAAAGTACAGAGTTGTCAAGTCTGCATTATTAATAAAAATTAAGTTGTTTTACAAGTAAGAAGGAGGTTTAACAAGTTAGGGATTTGTAAACTACTCTGAGCTGTAGATCACAATGAGGTAATATAAAATATAAACAAACGTTGAAGTAGTCAAAATGTATTCTTCTTTCCAGATGTGATGAATTTAACAAAGTAACATGTGTTGGTAACAGTATATACTAACAAATACTAAAAATACTATTCAAGAGCTAATAGAAACAAATGTATGATGCTGAAGCATCAAGGATCATTACAGCCATAAGCATAAAAAGTAGAGTTTGACAAATTCGAACAACATAACTGACTTTTCCATATTTTTGAATTTTGGTCCATGAGTGAATATATTTACAACACCACCACTTGAATTCAACTGTTAAGCAACTAAACAGCTATGGAATTATGTCTACATAGACTACATCTGCCAATACACAGATAAACAGAGCACCCACAACAAATGGCCCTACATGTGGTTCAGAGCATAGAACAGCTGTCCCTCTGGTCACAGTTTGACAAACTGCCATGAGACAGCACACTGATATCAACAATAGCAGATGACACCAAACAGTAGTCATCTTTGCAGCTGTCCACATGTCACAAAATGCCATAAGTCAGATGGTTCTGTTTTTCTTTTTCCTTTATCTTCTCAAAGCATGGTGGAGTGAGCACATAAATAAAAAGATTAAAGCAAAGTACTAGTACAATAAATTGGTTGCAACAACTGTGAATGTAGCTGCTTACAGTCATGTCACTGTGACATTCAGACTTTCTATTGCTATGAGTACCATTTTACTACATATAGTAAATACAATCCAGACCATTACAGTGTATATCTCCACATCCCTGTCGTGATTAAGACATCTTATCTTGTATATAGTTCACTATAGCAACCTTAATATATGATGTTGTTGTGGTCTTCAGTCCTGAGACTGGTTTGATGCAGCTCTCCAAGCTACTCTATCGTGTGCAAGCTTCTTCATCACTCAGTACTTACTGCAACCTACATCCTTCTGAATCTGCTTAGTGTATTCATCTCTTGGTCTCCCGCTATGATTTTTACCCTCCACGCTGCCCTCCAATACTAAATTTGTGATCCCTTGATGCCTCAGAACATGTCCTACCAACTGGTCCCTTCTTCTTGTCAAGTTGTGCCACAAACTCATCTTCTCCCCAATTCTATTCAATACCTCCTCATTAGTTATGTTATCTACCCACCTTATCTTCAGCATTCTTCTGTAGCACCACATTTCAAAAGTCTCTATTCTCTTCTTGTCCAAACTATTTATCATCCATGTTTCACTTCCATACAGGGCTACACTCCATACAAATACTTTCTGAAACAACACTTAAATCTATACTCGAAGTTAACAAATTTCTCTTCTTCAGAAATGCTTTCCTTGTCATTGCCAGTCTACATTTTATATCCTCTCTACTTCAACCATCATCAGTTATTTTGCTCTGCAAATAGCAAAACTCCTTTACTATTTTAAGTCTTTCACTTCCTTATCTAATCCCCTCAGCATCACATGACTTAATTCAACTACATTCCATTATCCTCATTTTGCTTTTGTTGATGTTCATCTTATATCCTCCTTTCAAGACACTGTCCATTCCATTCAACTGCTCTTCCAAATCCTTTGCTGTCTGTGACAGAATTACAATGTCATCAGTGAACCTCAAAGTTTTTATTTCTTCTCCATGGATTTTAATACCTACTCTGACTTTTTCTTTTGTTTCCTTTACTGCTTGCTCAATATACAGATTGAATAACATCAGGGATAGGCTACAAACCTGTCTCACTCTCTTCCCAACTACTACTTCCCTTCCATGCCCCTCGACTCTTATAACTGCCATCTGGTTTCTGTACAAATTGTAAATAGCGTTTTGGTCCCTGTATTTTACCGCTGCCACCTTTAGAATTTGAAAGACAGTATTCCAGTCAACATTGTCAAAAGATTGAGGACTTCCATCCTTGTAACCATTGATGCCACTTCCTTATACACAAATATCTCGCACGTCCAGGGCCTCGCTGCTATGGAGCACTTCCTTTCACGCCGAACACCTGCCACCCTACCTAAAACCTCTTTCCTCATTACCTTAGCCAACTTTATTCTGACCCACAACTTCTTCACTTTTGAAGGCCAGACATACCAACAATTAAGGAGAACAGCCATGGGTACCAGGATGGCCCCCTCGTACGCCAACCTATTCATGGGTCGCTTAGAGGAAGCCTTCTTGGTTACCCAAGCCTGCCAACCCAAAGTTTGGTACAGATTTATTGATGACATCTTCATGATCTGGACTCACAGTGAAGAAGAACTCCAGATTTTCCTCTCCAACCTCAACTCCTTTGGTTCCACCAGATTCACCTGGTCCCACTCCAAATCCCATGCCACTTTCCTTGATGATGACCTCCACCTGTCCAATGGCCAGCTTCACACATCCGTCCACATCAAACCCACCAACAAGAAACAGTACCTCCATTATGACAGCTGCCACCCATTCCGCATCAAACGGTCCCTTCCCTACAGCCTAGGTCTTCGTGGCAAACGAATCTGCTCCAGTCCGGAATCTCTGAACCGTTACACCAACAACCTGACAACAGCTTTCGCATCCCGCAACTACCCTCCCGACCTGGTACAGAAGCAAATAACCGGAGCCACTTCCTCATCCTCTCAAACCCAGAACCTCCCACAGAAGAACCACAAAAGTGCCTCACTTGTGACAGGATACTTTCCGGGACTGGATCAGACTCTGAATGTGGCTCTCCAGCAAGGGACACGACTTCCTCAAATCCTGCCCTGAAATGAGATCCATCCTTCATGAAATCCTCCCCACTCCACCAAGAGTGTATTTCCGCCATCCACCTAACCTTTGTAACCTCTTAGTTCATCCCTATGAAATCCCCAAACCACCTTCCCTACCCTCTGGCTCCTACCCTTGTAACTGCCCCCGGTGTAAAACCTGTCCCATGCACCCTCCCACCACCACCTACTCCAGTCCTGTAACCCAGAAGGTGTACACGATCAAAGGCAGAGCCACGTGTGAAAGCACCCACGTGATTTACCAACTGACCTGCCTACACTGTGACGCATTCTATGTGGGAATGACCAGCAACAAACTGTCCATTCGCATGAATGCAGACAGTGTTTGTTGGTAATGAGGATCACCCTGTGGCTAAACATGCCTTGGTGCGTGGTCAGCACATCTTGGCACAGTGTTACATCGTCCGGGTTATCTGGATACTTCCCACTAACACCAACCTAGCAAAACTCTGGAGATGGGAACTTGCTCTTCAATATATCCTCTCTTCCCGTTATCCACCAGGCCTCAATCTCCGCTAATTTCAAGTTGCCGCCACTCATACCTCACCTGTCATTCAACAACATCTTTGCCTCTGCACTTCCGCCTCAACTGACATCTCTGCCCAAACTCTTTGCCTCTGTATATGTCTGCTTGTGTCTGTATATGTGTGGATGGATATGTGTGTGTGTGCGAGTGTATACCCGTCCTTTTTTCCCGCTGATGTAAGTCTTTCTGCTCCCGGGATTGGAATGACTCCTTACCCTCTCCATTAAAACCCAAATCCTTTCGTCTTTCCCTCTCCTTCCCTCTTTCCTGACGAAGCAACCGTTGGTTGCGAAAGCTAGTATTTTATGTGTATGTTTGTGTTTGTTTGTGTGTCTATCGACGTGCCAGCGCTTTCGTTTGGTTAGTCACATCATCTTTGTTTTTAGATATACAACTTATAATGATTTTGAAGCGTGGGATTCCAAAAGAAATTGAGAATATATAATTTAGGATCAGAACCATACAACAATAGTTTATGGAATGGGTTTAGAGATTTTGTGGTAGCATCTTAACAAAGCAAAACATATAGACAATCACACAAGAGAGGAACATTTATTGGAAGTTGTCATTAGCTGATTACAAATTGTTAGGGAAGGACTGGGGAAAAGTGAAAAACTTATTGGAATACCTATAACAAGTGGACACAATGGAAAGGCAATCAGAAAGACGGCACACAGGCAGCAATACCAACAATAATAAGCAACAGAGTAATGTTAACAGAGGACCTCTCCCCATTAGAGAGAGTACCATGAAGAGATGATGCAGAGTACACACTGGACATGATTATAACCATTCAGGAAATGGGAACAAGAAAAGAAATGATTGCAATAAGACATTTAGCAATACAAGTATGACAGAGGCAGAAAACTAATATGCTCCTGCAGAGAGGCTAAGTCCTCTGAAGCTGTAGAAAATGTGCCACAAAAAATTTGTTATAATTTACTTCTGATTATGACCAGAATTTAGTAAACATGAAGGAAATACACACATAAAAAATATACAAAACCAAAATTGACATACGTTGTAAACAAAATAGCTCTGGAAGTTATTTTAGACTCTGGTAGTGACATATCAATAGTAGATCACTATTACTTACAGCAAAATAATTTGTTAAATGTTTTCTCTCAGTCACACACAGAGGAATAAGGGTAGCCAATGTAACAGGTATGATGAGCAAACCATGACACACAGAATTGTTTATTGAATTTACATTCAACATATACATATTTCAACAAGCAGTGTTTGTAGTGCAATGTTTAAGTGTGCCTATGATTTTAGGCATAGACTGTGTTAAACTTCCAATAGGGGCAACAACATTCCCATATTGGCAACAAGATGATATGGTTTTCATTCATTTCAAGCAAAGAAACACTGACAAATTAGGTCTCGTTTACTGATGGAAGCTGCATTACAAGCTGCATTACACAGAATCAGAGGCACCATTTAGCGGCAGATATGGTACAAGTGAATGAGGCACACATAATTAATAACATTATCAAGTCAAAGAATCTAAGCATTAAGGGAACAAATGTATGATTTCTTAGTTATGAAGACGTTTACAAGTATTTTCAACATTCTGAGGTGTTATAAAATAATTTGTTTGTTGGATGAAGGTTAAACCACATAATCCATTTCATATCACACCCTACTCCATACCAATACTAATGAAGCCATTAGTATAAAAATAAACTGAAAGAATGTTACACTGGAATTTTATAGAAATGTCCAATAGCAGTTACAACAATACAATAGTTGTCATTAAGAAAGCAGATGGTAATGTATGTATACTGTTGGATGCACCAGCAGTAAATATAATGATAGAGCCAGACAGAGATAGATGCCCTATAACAGAGGAATTACTTTGCAAAGTTTGAAAGTCAAATGTCAAAACCATGTTGAAGTTTTCTTGGACTTTGAAGGATTAATTCATCATGAATTTGAGCCACAGGGACAAACTGTTAATTGATGGTACTATTGGGAGGTGTTGCAAAGCCATTAGGTCTTTACAGTAATAGAGAGTTTTTAATATATATATAACATAATCATTACATTAGCAAATAGAACTGTTTGGCCATGTCATTGTTACCTTACAGTTCCATATTGCAGTCAAAAAATAATTCTACTTCATAGAAGAGGTTGGCAAGAAGCCTTTTATTTAATGTTTTCCTAGATTCACACTCTGGAAGGTCTTGTACCCTCTGCACAAACTTTTCAAATTGTTTGTAGCCCACTAACTCATAGCTATTGACTGACTTCGATAATATATGGCATGACATATGAATGGAATTATTATTTCTTGTGTTGTGACCATGAATATTATTTCTACATTTTACTTCACGTAGTTTCTTTTTTGTATAGATTAACACTTGGTATATATACAGATTTATAACAGTCATTTTTTTATATTCAGAGAACAAGGGCTTAGAATATGCTTTATGCTGTGAACATGTAATGACTCTGATTGCTTTCTTCTGTAGTAGTAATCTGTTTTGAACATGGCTTGAGTTTCCCCAGAGAATAAGTCCACCTGAGATAATACTTTCAAAAGGTGTAAAATAAGATGTTCTAACATAAGCTTCTGGTACACATTTCATAATCCATCTTAATAAGTAAGTTACTCTGGATACTTTTACACCAATGTATTTTATGTGTAGCTCCCAGGAGTTTTGTCTTTAAATATGTCTGCTTGTGTCTGTATGTGTGGATGGATATGTGCGTGTGTGCGAGTGTATACCTGTCCTTTTTTCCCCCCAAGGTAAGTCTTTCCGCTCCCGGGATTGGAATGACTCCTTACCCTCTCCTTTAAAACCCACTTCCTTTCGTCTTCCCCTCTCCTTCCCTCTTTCCTGATGAGGCAACAGTTTGTTGCGAAAGCTTGAATTTTGTGTGTATGTTTGTGTTTGTTTGTGTGTCTATCGACCTGCCAGCGCTTTTGTTCGGTAAGTCACCTCATCTTTGTTTTTTTTTATATATATATATATATATATATATATATATATATATATATATATATATATATATATATATATATATATATATATATATATAAAAAGAAAGATGATGAAACTTACCAAACAAAAGCGCTGGCAGGTCGATAGACACACAAACAAACACAAACATACACACAAAATTCTAGCTTTCGCAACCAATGGTTGCCTCGTCAGGAAAGAGGGAAGGAGAAGGAAGGACAAAAGGATATGGGTTTTAAGGGAGAGGGTAAGGAGTCATTCCAATCCCGGGAGCGGAAAGACTTACCTTAGGGGGAAGAAAGGACAGGTATACACTCGCACACACACACATATCCATCCACACATACACAGACACAAGCAGACAATGTCTGCTTGTGTCTGTGTATGTGTATTTTTCCCACGTGGAATGTTTCCCTCTATTATATATATATATATATATATATATATATATATATATATATATATATATATATATATATATATATATATATATATATATATATATAAATTAATTCCCTCTATATATATATATATATTAATAGAGGGAAACATTCCACATGGGAAAAATATTTCTAAAAACAAAGATGATGTGACTTACCAAACGAAAGCGCTGTTTGTTTGTGTGTCTATCGACGTGCCAGCGCTTTCGTTTGGTAAGTCACATCATCTTTCACACACACACACACTCACACACACACACACACACACACACAAAAAAAATCTGTTGGTTTTACTGAGAAATTTGTCAAGTGAATTTCATTGGCTGTTAAGGTTTTTATGGCTGCTGGCAAGTTATTGAAAATGTGTGTTCCTGAATAATGCACACCTTTTTGAGCAAGACTAAGTGACTTTAAATCCTTGTGAAGATTATTCTTATTTCTAGTATTGATTCCATGAATTGAGCTGTTGGTTTGAAAAAGTGATATATTTTTTATGACAACTTTCATTAAAGAATAAATACATTGGGAAGCAGTAGTTAGTACCCCTAGTTCCCTAAACAGGCTTCTGCAGGATGTTCTTGAGTTCGCACCACATATAACTCTTACTGCACGTTTTTGTGCCCAGAAAACTTTAGCTTGGCTAGATGAATTGGGGGAGAGTGGGGCACATTGAACCATAAAAAATATTTCCCCGTGTTACTCATCCAATAATTTTATTACAGAGTAGAGATTTACAGATGTTACAGAGTAATCCTTCAAGTATCAAATGGCATTATATGAATGCATTGTCATTAATTGCCTTTTAGCTGCATGCCTTTGAAGAAAATTTGGTAAATGGTTCATTGTGCCCCACATGTGGAGTACAATGAACCACATTAAACAGGTTCATTGAAAGAACCTATTTAGCATAGAAAGTAAGTGTAAATGTACTTTAAACATAATGTTTACATATATTCCACATGTGAATCATATAATTAAATCTGTAGGCACACAATCATGTAAATTATTTTGGAATTACCGAACATCAATGGTCTCGAAACTGATTCCAGATTTTAAATATGATTTTTGTCTCTTTCTCACACCATCAGTAGCAGGACATAGGAGCATATAAAGTATGTTGCTAGCTGGAACAAAAGCTTCATCCTTTACCTGAGGAAAATAAAACTTCCCTCGCATTTTTTCACTTTTTCTCAAAAATGATACTTGATATTCTCCTGCATCATCCTTCGGTTTCAAAATCTTCCCCACATAGTAAACCAGTGTTTTGTTTTCCAGTTCAAATTTGATCAAAACAAAATCATCTGTTTCTGGTAATTTGTCCAAGTCTTCAAAGTTGTACTCAGATTCACCAGACACATTCACAAGCCTTAAATACCTACACATATATTTTTACCCTTGCTAAGGAAATAAAGTACAGAGTGCTTGTATTGGACAATTAAAAGAGTCCTGGGGCACAATGGACCACCCTGGGGCACGATGAATCATGGCTCATTGTGCCCCGGGAGAGCTTGGTTCAATGTGCCCCAACAGTACATATTTCAAACAAAGCTCATGTGAGGTTATGTATGAACATTGTTAATATTTGAAAATCTATATAATTAAAATACAGTATTGATATTGTTACAATGACTTACCTTCTCTAAAATTTGGTGACAAAGGATTGAACAAAATTCAGTCTATCTATGTCTCCAAAAATTACTTCACTGTCACAAAACTAACATATCACCAGTACAACACTAATGGTGGGAACTAGATCCTGCAGAAAACAAATGGCAGTCAGTAGAACAGTACTGACAACATATGCCCAGAGAAAAAAATAATTTACCACGTTATACTGAAATTATGTCACCTGATTCATTGTGCCCCGTGGTTCAGAGTGCCCCACTCTCCCCTACCCCAAAAATAATCCCATATGACATTATGGAATGAAAGTAAGCATAGTATGCCAGCTTTTTCATTTCTATATCACCTATGTCTGACAAAATTCGCAATGCAAACAGAGATTTGTTAAGACGCTTCAGCAGTTCTGTGGTGTGTTAGACATATACTTGTGGGACACCCTTTACAAGTTCTGAACTGCATGTAGTGTGTTTTTTCAAAGTTTAGTGTCATAGAATTGTCAAGGAATCAGTGATTAATGTCCACAAATATTTTATTAGCTGATGTTTCTAAGACTAAACTTGATTAGCTATTTATTGCAATGTTTGTATCATTGGCATGGAAGATTTGTTTTTGTACAAGAATGGGAGTATAATTACTGTCAGTGAAGGCTTCAGTGAGACCATTGGTATATTTTGAGAGGGACTGCTCTTCACTGCAGATGCAACAACCATGGTTGGCTAGACTGTACAGAAGGGACTTTTGGTATGGAATGGGAGGCAGCTGCTGAAGTGGAGGTATTGCTGGTGGTTAGTAGGTTCGATATGGATGGAGGTACTGATGTAGCCATCTCTGAGGTGGAGGTCAACATCTAGGAAGGTGGCTTGTTGGGTTGAGTAGTACCAGGTGAAGCAAATGGGGGAGAAGCTGTTGAGGTTCTGGAGGAATGTGAATAAGGTGTCCTCACCTTCAATCCAGATAACAAAGATGTCATCAATGAATCTGAACCAGGTGAGTGGTTTAGGATTCTGGGTTTTTAGGAAGGTTCCTCTAGATGGCCCATGAATAGGTTAGCATAGGATGGTGCCATGCGACTGCCCATAGCCGTGCCATGAATTTGTTTGTAGGTAATTCCTTCAAAGGAGAAGTAATTGTGGGTGAGGATATAGTTGGTCATGGAAGGAGGTTGGTGGTTTGGAATCCATAGGGCGTCTGGAAAAGTAGTGTTCGATAGCAGTAAGGCCACAGGCATTAGGAATGTTACTGTACAGGGAGGTGGCATCAATGGTGACAAGCTGGGCACCGTGTGTTAAAGGGACAGGAATTGTGGAGAGTCAGTGGAGGAAATGGTTGGTATCTTTTACATAGGAGTATAGATCCTGGGTAATAGGTTGAAGATGTTGGTCTATGAGAGCAGAGATTCTGATCTTGACCTTATAATCCTACCTGCAGACAAAATCTCCACCACCGTTGTTTTGAACCGCAAGGATTACGTGGTAGAAGGACTCCATCAGCTGTCAGATAATTCCACCTACAAACCATGCCACAGTGATCCCATTCCAGTAATCCAGCAGGATCTCCAGTCACTACTCAAATCCTGTGGCCAATCCCAGAACCTCTCCCCAGAGTCCATTTCTCTACCTACCCCTACCACTCCCCACACTCCCACCATCTACATGCTTCCTGAAGTCCATAAACCCAACCACCCAGGATGCCCCATTGTGGCTGGTTACTGTGCTCCCACTGAAAGAATTTCTTCTCTCATAGACCAACATCTTCAACCTATTACCCGGAACCTATCCTCCTATATAAAAGATACCAACCATTTCGTCCACTGACTCTCCACAGTTCTTGTCCCTTTACCACACAGTGCTCTGCTCGTCACTATTGATGCCATCTCCCTGAACACCAACGTTCCTAATGCCCATGGCCTTACTGCTATCAAACACTATCTTTCCAGATGCCCTATGGACTCCAAACCAACAACCTCCTTCCTAGTCTTCATAAGCAACTATATCCTCCCCCACAATTACTTCTCCTTTGAAGGCATTACCTACAAACAAATCTGCGGTACGGCGATGGGCGGCTGCATGGCACCATCCTATGCTAACCTATTCATGGGCCATCTAGAGGAATCCTTCCTAAAAACCCAGAATCCTAAACCACTCACCTGGTTCAGATTCATTGATGACATCTTTGCTATCTGGATTGAAGGTGAGGACACCTTATTCACATTCCTCCAGAACCTCAACAGCTTCTCCCCCATTTGCTTCACCTGGTACTACTCAACCCAACAAGCCACCTTCCTAGATGTTGACCTCCACCTCAGAGATGGCTTCATCAGTACCTCCATCCATATTAAACCTACTAACCACCAGCAATACCTCCACTTCGACAGCTGCCACCCATTCCATACCAAAAAGTCCCTCTGTACAGCCTAGCCACCCATGGTTGTTGCATCTGCAGTGATGAGCAGTCCCTCTCAAAATATACCGGGGGTCTCACTGAAGCCTTCACTGACAGTAATAATACTCCCATCCTTGTACAAAAACAAATCTTCCATGCCTTATCTTTCCAGTCTCCCTCCACCTCCCAAAGTCCCACAGTCTAGCCACAGAGGAGCTTTCCCCTCATAACTCAGTACCATCCGGGATTGGAGCAACTGAATTACATTCTGTGCCAGGGTTTCAATTACCTCTTGTCATGTCCTGAAATGAGAAATGTCCTGCCCACTATCATTCCCATCCCTCCTAAGATGGTATTCCGCCATCCACCAAACCAACACAATATACTCGTCCATCCTTACTCAGCCCCAGCTCCCAATCCCTTACCTTATGGCTAATTACATGTGGAGTCATGGCTCATACCCCTGGAATAGCCCTAGGTGCAAGATCTGTCCCATACATGATCCTACCACCACTTACTCCAGTCCAGTCACTAACATCACCTAACCCATCAAAGGCAGGGCTACCTGTGAAACCAGTCATGTGATTTACATCTAAGCTGCAATCACTGTGCTACATTCTATGTAGGCATGACAACCAACATAATATTTTACAGTTTTCTTTGAAGGAAACTTCACTAAAACATATTTTCTATGGAGCTGATGTGTCAAAGAATACAGAAGGCACTGTTCAAAATCACCCCCTGAAAGACAAGCCTCCACATTTTATATTTTTATGTCACCAAAGAATTAAAATAACATTTTATGCTTTCTGTAAATGTTCATTCAAGTGTTAACTTTGCCCATAAAAACTAGTTTCAAATTCTAAACTCATAAATGCTTCTAATAATAGGCAAATGTTGTTGCGGTTGTGAAGGAACTTATATTTCCATAAAATTATTTTATTTTTTGGTGTTGGTATGCAACGTTACTTCATATTGACTGTCATATCATCTGAATGTATCAATTATTGCCATTATTTAATGACTCTGACCTTAGTTCCATATTTACATACTAGAGGGCAGCATTTACTTTTAAAAGGTGCTAAATTGCTGTTCAAAGTCACCTCGCCATTCAAAGTCACCCCGCTTTTTGGTAACATTGTGTATTATATAATTTGTACAAGTTATTGACATCAACAGAGTGTCAACACTCAGAGATGGAAAGTAAATAAACGTAAAAATATATCTTGGGGAAGTTAAACTATGTCATGCAGCCATCACCAAAACAACTATTGATATTGATAACAACTCTGTTAAGTGATTATAAAAGGATAATTTGATGAAGATCATTATCTCACTAAGGTTAAATTAAATCAGATACGACTTCATTAGAGCCAATATTAGAACAGAAATTGCAGACAAATTTAGAAAATAAATTCAGGCAACTAAAAAAGGTGATTGGTATGAATTCCAGCTACAAGTTATTAAAGTGGCATGGACTTTAGAATTCATCAAGAATAAAAAGAAGACATGGTGGAGTTAGGAGTGTGAAGAAGCAATAAGAAAAAACTTCTCAAAACAAGAACAGCACCTAAAACCATTCAAACCTATCAGGAAAATAAAAAGAAATACAAGAGAATTACACCAAAATAATACTAGAAAATTTTACAAAACTGCTGAGTTTAATGACAGCATTCAAATGAATGTATGTGGTTTCAGTAAGCCTTGATCTTACACACACACACACACACAAACACATGACCATTGTCCACTGTGGCTGCACTCCAAATTGATACAAGCAAAAATCACACACACAAGACCACTATCTCCTGCCTCTGTGGCCAGACTGAATTGTAATTGAGTATGATGGGAGCAGTTTTCTGGTGGTGGGAGTAAGGAGGAGGCATGGGGAAGAAATGAAGTATAGGTTGGGGGGCTGGGAGGAAATACAAGAGTGGGGTGGGCAAATATGTAATGCAACCTATTGGAGCACACAAAGAAGCAATGGAGATGGGCTATGGGTGTTAGGTGTAGTCAGAAAGTTTGGGGGGGGGGGGGGGGGGGGGGTAGGAAAAGGAGAGGAGAGAAGCATTGATGGGGAAAAGAACTAGTGGTGCATTAGTGAAAAGATGTATAGTCATGGAATAGAATCAGAGAAGGGTATAAGTAATTTGAGGACAGGGACTAGCAACAGTTGATGGCAGGTGTTTACAGGAATGTAGGATAAATTGCAGGTTGAGTTCACACCTGCACATTTCAGAATAGATGCTGTTGTTTCGGAGGATGCAGATGCCACAGAATGTGAAGCTGTCATTGAAGGGAAGCACATTGTATTAGGCATCATGTTCAGCAACTGGTTGGTCCAGCTGTCTCTTGGCCATATTTCATCAGTGTCCATTCATGCAGACAGACAGCTTGTCAGTTGTCATGCCCACATAGAAAGCAGCACAATGGCTGTAGCTTAGTTTGCAGCTCACATTACTGCTTTCACAGGTACCAGAGCTTCAAGTGCTGAAGCTGAAATCGTTATAGGAGCAGAAAGCTGGCTAAAGCCAGAGATAAATTCTGCCCAAATTTTTATGGAGGCACAAACTGTGTTCAGAAAGGATTGATTAAATAAAGTAGGTGGTGGTGTGTTTGTGACTCATGGTAGTAGTTTATCTTGTAGTGAGTTTGAAATAGATAGTTCCTGTGAATTACTATGGGTAGAGGTTATACTCAACAGCCATACCAAAATAATAATTGGCTCCTTCCACCAACCCCCTGACTCAGATGACATAATAGCTGAATGGTTCAAAGAAAACTTGAATCTCATTGCAAATAAGTACCCCACTCATATAGTTATAATTGGAGACTTCAATCTACCCTCAATTTGTTGGCGAAAATATATGTTCAAAGCCAATGGAAGAAACGTCTTCCAAAATTGTACTAAATGCTTCCTCTGAGAATTACTTTGAACAATTTGTTCATGAGCCCACACGAAATGTAAATGGTTGTGAAAACACACTTGATCTCTTAGCCACAAATAATCCTGATCTAATAGAGAGCATTATGACAGATACAGGGATTAGTGAACACAAGGTCATTGTAGCAAGGCTAGAAACCATATCAACCAAAACCACTAAAAATAAACACAAAATATATCTATTTAAAACAACAGATAAAAATTCGCTTGATGCCTCTCTAAGAGAGAGTCTCCATTCCTTCCAAGCTAATTATGTAAGTGTAGACCAGATATGGCTCAAATTCAAAGATGCAGTATTGACAGCAATAGATAGATTCATACCACATAAGTTAATAAGAGATGGGACTGATCCACCATGGTACATAAAACACATCAGAACTGTGTTGCAGAAGCAATGAAAAAAGCATGCCAAATTCAGAAGAATGCTAAGTCCAAAAGACTGGCTAAGTTTCACAGAAGCTTGAAATTTAGTGCAGACATCAATGCGAGATGCTTTTAATAGTTTCCACAGTGAAACATTGTCTCAAAATATGGTAGAAAGCCCAAAGAGATTCTGGTCATATGTAAAGTACACCAGTGTCAAAAAACAATCAATACCATCACTGCCTGATTGCAATGGAAATGTTATGATGATGATGCCACTAAAGCAGACTTACTAAGTACAGTTTTCCATAATTCCTTCATGAAAGAAGATTAACTAAATATTCCAGAATTCAAAACCAGAACATCTGTTAGTATGAGTGGCATAAAAGTAGGTATCTTAGGTGTTGTGAAATAACTCAAATCACTTAAGAAAGGCAAGTCTTCCAGTCCATATGGTGTACCAATGAGGTTCCTTTCAGAGTATGCAGACACAGTAGCACCTTTCTTAGCAATCATACAACTGCTCACTTGACAAAAAGTCTGTTCCTAAAGACTGGAAAGTAGCACAGGTCACACCAACATTCAAGAAAGAAAATATGAGTATCCCATTGAATTATAGACCCATATCAGTGAGCTCAATTATCAGTAGGATTTTGGAGCATATACTGTACTCAAACATTATGAATCACCTTGAAGAAAATGAGTTATTGATACATAACCAACATAGATTCAGAAAATATCAGTCTTGTGCATGAAAAAATGGTCTCAGACCCATTCCATATTCCTAGATTTCCAGAAGACATTTGATACCGTTCCTCACAAGCAACTATTAATTAAATTGCATGCATATGGAGTATTGTCTCACTTGTGTGACTGGATTCACGATTTCCTCTCAGAGAGACCATAGTTCGTAGTGATAGACTGTAAATCATTGAGTAGAACAGATGTGATATCTGGCATTTCGCAAGGTAGTGTCATAGGCCCTCTGCTGTTCCTGATTTACATAAATGATCTAGGTGATAATCTAAGCAGCTCCCTTGGATTGCTTGCAGATGATGCTGTAATTTACCGTCTTGTAAAATTGTAGGATGGTCAATTCCAATTACAAAATGATCTAGAGAGAACTTCTGTACGGTGTGAAAAGTGGCAATTGGCACAAAACAAAGAAAAGTGCAAGATCATCCACATGGATACTAAAAGAAATCCAATAAATTTTGGGTATATGAGAAACTGCACAAATTTAAGGGCAGTCTATTCAACTAAATACCCAGGAATTACAATTAGGAGCAACTTAAATTGGAAAGACCACATAGATATTATTGTGGGGAAGGTGAAACAAAAACTGTGCTTTGTTGGCAGAACACTTAGAAGATGCAACAAACCCACTAAAGAGACAGCCTTCATTACACTTGTCCATCCTTTGCTGGAATATTGCTGCATGGTAAGAGATTCTTACCAGGTAGGATTGACGGAGGACATCAAAAAAGTGCAAAGAAGGGCAGCTTGTTTCAAGTTATCATGCATTAGGAGTGAGAGTGTCACTGATTGATATGCAAATTGGGGTGTCACTCATGCGACAAAGGCAGTTTTCTTTGTGGTTGGATCTATTTACAAAATTTCAATCACCAACTTTCTCTTCCAAATGCAAAAATATTTTGTTGACACCCACCTACATAGGGAGAAAAAATTATCATAATAAAATAAGAGACATCAGAGCTCGAATGGAAAGATTTAAGTGTTCCTTTTTCCCATGCACCATTCAAGAGTGGAATGGTAGAGAAGTCGTATGAAAATGGTTCAATGAACTCTCTGCCAGGCACTTAAGTGTGAATTGCAGAGTAACCAACTAGATGTAGATGTAGATGTAGCCCTGGCTTTGATGGAATAGGTGAGACTTGTGCCTGGTCTGGAGAAGGTGGTAGCAGGAAGATGTATGGGACAGGTCCTTAATCTAGGTCTATCATAAGGATATCATCCATGAGGCAAGAAGTTGGGGGCACAGGTGGAGTAGGAATGGACAAGGATATGTGTAGGTTTGGTAGGTGACAGAAAACCACATTGGGATGAGGGGGAAGAAAACTATGTAGGATATTCATAATTTCAGGGCATGGCCAAAGGTAGTTGAAACCCTGTCTGAGAATGTAATTCAGTTGCTCCAGTCCTGAGTGCTACTCAGTCACAATGGGAGTGCTCCTTTGTAGCCAGGTAGCCAGGTAGTGGGTGACTGGAGAGACAAGGCACATGAGATGTGTGTCTGTACAAGGATGGGTGACTAATTTCTGTCTGTGAAAGTCTCACTGAGACCCTCAGTATATTTGAAGAGGGACTGCTCATCTCTGCAGATGTGCTGACCATAGGCTGCTAGGCTCTATGGAAGGGTCTTCTTGGTATGTAATGCGTGGCAGCTGTTGAAGTGGAGGTATTGCTGGTGATCTGCAGGTTTAATATGGCTGATTCACCCATCCCTGTAGTGGAGGCCCACATAAAGGAAGATGAAGTGAACAGGGGAGAAAGTGTTGAGGTTCTGGATCAGGCGCGGCTCGTGGTTTCTATACTGGGGAAGGCTGCGGCATTTATCAATCGGAGCCAACATAGACCTCTGGTTACGTTACAGATTAGTCTGACATAAACAACTAAGAATTCAGGGGAAGGGGGGTGGGCAGATCACTCTCTACCCATAATTTTACGTACTGTGTCTTCTATAATCAGGTATTTATTAAATATCATTAGAGGCTAACTTCGAGTTAAAATCTTTGGTTAGTGTTTTTCTACATCATTACATTTTCTGACACTTTGCAGCAAATCATATGAAAAGACGCGTTTCGGAGAGATCTTTAATGCGATGAATGTTAACTTTGCGGCTGCTTAATATTTTTGGTGTTTTCAGTTCTAAATTTAAGGCGTTTATTGTAGTTTACTTCCAAAGCTCGAAGTAAATGTTTTTCGCTGGAATTATGTTTTTTCACCTTTGCGTGAAAATTCTTTAAGTCAGTGATACCAGTTTCAGTCCAAGCACTGTCAGTACTATTTGTACGAAGACAGGTGAAACAGAAAAATGCATTTTTCACTTCACAACCACACAACCACTCGGCTGCATCGTACATTGCTCTATTAAAACTGCGGTTGTATCCTTGCCTAGATTTGCACTGTTTCTGTTCTTGATTGATCGTTAGATCGGGTCTGGGTGCACAAAATTCTTTCACTTGCATCCTATGGCCGTGTTCCAAGTTTTTACCTATTGAATTGCACACTGAATTCATATTGCGCTGGTTTCACAAGCAAGTAAAACTCACTAAAATCTTGCAAAATACACTCCGAAAAAGAAACTTGCTAATATCACACGATATCAACAAAACCAGTCAGCATCAGCAAGCAAGGAAAGTAAAGTCATGGGACAAATTTCGCGCGCTTTGTCCTCTAATCACTTATGAAACTCTCGCTAGACGGCAGTACTGTTGTTACGGTTAGAGAGCCTGTAGTTACGGTAGTCTAGTGCACTCTGGCGGGATATTTGCAAACTTATTCTAAATGTGGATAAAATAGCCAATGGTAGAAACAAAACAACAATGTAAAACATTATCAAAACAATAATACAAAACGTCGATTAATGACGCATCGAAGCGTAGTAGAGATGTGCAGAGACAGAGATTGGATAGCGAAGTTTCGGCCACTCTGCATTCCTTTATTACATAGATAGTGGAACGTGAAAAACGTGTGGTGGTTGGTATGACACCCTTAGGCTGCAAGCCCTGAGCCTTCGGGTCGCCCATAAAGAGCGGTACTATGTAGAAGCCACGCCCCCAAACCGCTACTACATGCAGCTTACGGACGTTCCAAGGCGCAGCCTAAACACTACTAACCGTTCCGAAAACATCTATCAATACAAACAGTTCCAAAAATGTTGACCGTCGTTATTTTAATCGGAGTGGGAAATGTGCGAAATTCTTCCTGATAATTTAAATTTTGTAATATGTTCTTGCGAAATTTACTTTAACATATATTTTGGGGCGGCTCCGCCTCAGAGCCTTTAATTACGAGCCGCGCCTGTTCTGGATAAATATGGATAGAATGTCTTTGCACTCAGTCCAGATCAGAAAGAGGTCATCATTGAATCTACACCAGTTGAGAGTTTTAGATTCTGGGTGGTTAGAAAGTATTCATCTAGATGGTCCATGACTATGTTGACATAAGATGATTGCTATACCATGGATTTTTTGTAGGTGATGCCTTCAAAGGGGAAGTAATTGTGGGTGAGGATATTGTTGGTCATGATGATCAGGAAGGAAATTGTAGGTTTGGAGCCAGTCAGTCATTGGGAATGGTAGTATGGCAATGGGGATTGGGCATGTTAGTGTAGAGAGAGGTGACATGAACAGTGACAAGCAGGGTGGAGGAACAGGAACTATAGAGATATGGTAGAGGAGGTGCTAGGTGTCTTTTATATAGGAGAGTAGGTTATGGGTAATAAGCTGAAGGTATTGCTCCACAAGAGCAGAAATTCTCCAGTGGGGGCACACTAATTAGCCACAATGGGCGTCCTGAATGGATGGGTTTGTGGACTTTAGGAAGCATGCGGAAGGTTCGTGTGTGGGGAGTGGAAGGGCTGAGTTGAGGAGAGAGACAGACTAGGGTGAGAAGGGCAGAGTGGTGAGGGGGGGGGGGGGGGGGGGCGAGGTTCCTGGGATGGGCCTAAGGATCTGAGGAGGAACTGGAGGTCCTGTTGGATTTCTAGAATAGGGTCACTATGGTAAGGTTTGTAGGTGGACTAATATTCCAGCTGGTTGAGAACCCCAGTCAGGTAATCCCATCTGTTCAAAACCACAGTGGTGGAGCCATTGTTGGCAAGTTGGATTACAAGATTGGGTTCAGTTTTTAGGTGGTGGCTTGCTGTTCTTTCTCTGGATGTAAGGGTGGTTCCAATTTTGAGGGATTTTGAGAATAATGGTAAGACAAGGCTTGAGGTTAAGACATTCTGAAACGTTATCAGCAGCTGGTTAGGGGTCAGTGGGCTTGTATTATAGTTGGATGTTGGATAAAGAAGTGAACATAGTCAGGCAGTGTTCAATACTGATTTTGAGTCTGATTGGTTGGATTGGTGGTGAAAAAGTGCTTCAGCTGTAGGGACCAGGAGAAGAAGATATGGTCTTTAACAAGTCTTATATCATTGAATGTGGAAATGAGGCAATAGTGAAGACCTTTGGAAAGGATGGAATAAGACTGACACTTCTATGGGGCTAAGGCTTTTGGAGGAAGGTTGATGACTGTGTTCTTGGTCTTTTGAGGTTTCAGACTATGTACAGTAGTGGCAGGGAGCATTTGAGGTTGTGATACATGATTTGTCAGCTATGAGGGTGTGTGGTGGACGTTTGAAGGCTGTTGTAGAGGATATGGATAGTGGTAGTCCAAGTGAAGAGTGAGAAGTTTGAAGAATAGTCTAGATAATTCAAGCAAATTATTTGGCCAGCCAGATCATCTGACATGAGTCTCATCAAACATTTATGGGACAGAATTGAGAGATCAGTTTGTTCACAAAATTCTCCACCAGCAACACTTTTGCAATTATGGACCGCTATAAGAACAGCATGGCTGAAGATTTCTGTAGGTAACTTCCAGCAGCTTGTAAAGTCCATGGAATATGAAGAAACTGAGTGAAATTATTTTGTGCTCTGACAAGTTTAAAATTATCCTGAACACTACCAATTGTGAGCAGATTAATGTCCATCATATCTAGGTTAAAAAACGTGGCTTTGCTACTCATTAAACATTTCCTTACAAGGTGTCTCAGGAGGAATGGCCATTATTCAGGGATATTACAGGGAAGCTCACTTGAAGCAAAGAAACTGCATGTGGACAAATGACCATATCTGAATGGTTTCCAAGACAGAACACATTTAATTTCACTTTTGTATATTTTTCTTGAATAATTCAGAAGCTACAGCTTCTAGCAAAAACATGTAACAGTACAAAATTAAACAATGGAAAATCCAGACTGGAATAATGGTAATACTATATATTTCACATATTTATATTCATCCTCCACTATACAAGGGTTGGAACTTAAATAGTGGCAACAATTTATTCACAAACAATACAAAAGAGTTACATGTTTGCACCTGTTACTGTCCTTCAAAGTAGTCACAAGCATTGTGTAGAACCTGTTGCCAGTGATGTGGAAGGTGTAGTATACCGTTAGCAGAGCCTGTTCTGTTGATGGTGCGAATGGAACAGTCTACTGCCTGTCGAATCTCTGGAACAGTTCTGAAGTGAATGCCATGAACTGGTTCCTTCATCTTTCGAATCAAATCAAAGTCACAAAGACTTAAGTCCAGGTAGTATGGTAGATGGTAAAGTACTTCCCAGTCCCATCGACCAAAAAGAGCAGCCACGGTTTGTGCTGTATGTGCCCACACATTGTTGTGCTAAACAATGGGTGGGTTGCACAGAAAATGTTGCCACTTCTTTCACAAAGCTGATCACAGGTGATGCTCCAAAAATGAACAATAATACTGTGCATTGACAGTGTAGTGTGGAGGAATGTAATGTGTTAGGATAACACCAACACTGTCATACATAAGAATCACCATAACTTTAGACCACTCCATTTGCACCATCAACAGAGCAGGCTCTGCTAATGCTATACTATGCTTTCCACATCACTGGCAATGGGTTCTACTCAATTCTGGTCACTACTTTAAAGGACAGTAACAGGTACAAATATGTAACTCTTTTGTATTGGTTGTGAATAAATAGTTGCCACTATTTAATTTCCAACCCTCATATTAGTACGAAATAAAAATACATTAAATTTCCTATAAAGTAAGTCCTTTTTGCTTTTTCTATAGGACTAATAGTTTTGTATGAAGAGAGGGAGAGAGAGAATATTGAAAATCTCATGTGATCAGCATGTGCTGTACCTTAGGTATTTTTGTAGGCCAATTCAAGTCAGTTTCCCATTCTGATAAACTACTAGATTAGATTAGATTAGATTAATACTTGTTCCATAGATCATGAATATGACACTTCGTAATGATGTGGAAAGTGTCAGGTTAATAAAAGATGTCTGTACACAATATTACATTACACAAAATATTGCATGACACTAATGTTTAAGTTGTTTTTTTTCCCCTTAATTTATATCTAAAAATTCAGCCAATGAGTAGAAGGAGTTGTCATCTAGAAATTCTTTTAATTTATTTTTAAATGTTAGTTGGCTATCTGTCAGGCTTTTGATGCTGTTTGGTGGGTGACCAAAGACTTTTGTGGCAGCATAATTTACCCCTTTCTGTGCCAAAGTCAGATTTAACCCTGCATAGTGAAGATCATCCTTTCTCCTGGTGTTATAGCTATGCACACTGCTATTACTTGTGAACTGGGTTGGATTATTAACAACAAATTTCATAAGTGAATATATACACTGTAAGGTTACTGTGAGGATCCCTAGGTCTTTAAATAGATGTCTGCAGGATTACCATGGGTGGGCTCCAGCAATTATTCTGATTACACATTTTTCAGCAATGAATACTTTTCTACTCAACGATGAATTACTACAGAATATGATACCATACGAAAGCAGTGAATGAAAGTAGGCATAGTAAGCTAATTTACAGAGATTCTTATCACCAAAATTTTCAATAACCCTAATAGCATATGTAGCTGACCTCAGACGTTTCAGCAGACCATCAATGTGTTGCTTCCAGTTTAACCTCTCATCAATGGACACACCTAAAAATTTTGAAAATTCTACCTTAGCTACAGACTTCTGTTCAAAGTCTATATTTATTACTGGAGTTGTGCCATTTACTGTGCAGAACTGTATATACTGTGTTTTATCAAAATTTAAAGAGAGTCCCTTTGCTGAGAACCACTTAATAATTTTGTGAAAAACATCATTTACAATTACATCACTTAGTTCTTGGTTTTTGGATGTTATTACTATACTTGTATCATCAGCAAAAAGAACTAACTTTGCATCTTCATCAATGTGGAATGGTAAGTCATTAATGTATATCAAGAACAGTAAAGGACTTAAGACCGAACCCTGTGGGACCCCGTACTTGATAGCCCCCTAGTTTGAGGAATCAGCTGTTGTTTTAACATTACATGAACCACTTATTTCAACTTTCTGCATTCTTACAGTTAAGTATGAATTAAACCATTTGTGCACTGCCCCACTCAAACCATAATGATTTAGCTTATCTAAAAGAATTCCATGATTTACACAATCAAAGGCCTTTGAGAGATCACAAAAAATACCATTGGGTGATGTCCAGTTATTCAGAGCATTTAATATTTGATCAGTAAAAGTGTATATAGCATTTTCTGTTGAAAAGCCTTTCTGAAAACCAAACTGACATTTTGTTAGTACTTTATTTTTACAAATATGTGAGGCTACTCTTGAATACATTACTTTCTCAAAAATTTTTGATAGAGCTGTCAGAAGAGAGATTGTGAGGTAGTTGTTGACATCCGACGTATCCTCCTTTTTATGCAATGGTTTTACAATGGCATACTTCATCGATCAGGGAAAACACCCTGCTCCAAAGAGCTATTACATACGTGGCTGAGAATCCTACTTATCTGTGGGGAACAAGCTTTAAGTACCTTGCTGGAAATGCCATCAATTCTGTAAGAGCTTTTACTTTTCAGTGAGTTTATTATTTTACTGATCTCAGAGGGAGAGGTTGGTGGAAATACAGTTGTTCCAAACTGCACAGGTATGGCCTCTTCTATTAGTAGCCTTGCCTCTTCTAGTGAAGATCTAGATCCTATTTTCTCCACAACATTTAAAAAATTATCATTGAAAATATCTTCAATTTGTGATTGTTTGTTAGTACACTTGTCATTCAGTTTTATGGCACTAAAGTGTTCCTGTGCTCTTGGTTGCCCTTTCAATGATATTCCAATTTGCTTTAATTTTATTGTCAGAGTTACTGATCTCAGACATGATACACATGCTTCTGGACTTTTTAATAACTTTTCTTAGTACCACACAATAGTTTTTATAATATTGAACAATTTCGGGGTCAGTACTCCCTCTTGCTGTTAGATACAGTTCTCTTTTGCATTTGCAAGATATTCTTATTCGTTTAGTTAGCCATGGTTTTTTATATGTTTTCTTGGAATTATGTTTAACTATTTTCTTGGGAAAACAATTTTCAAATACCCTTAAAAATGTATCGTGAAATAAGTTATATTTCAAGTTTGCATCGGGATCCTTATACACTTCATCCCAGTCTAGCTGCTGTAGCCTTTCCCTAAAGTTTGCAATATTTATCTTGTTAATTGAATGCACTGCTTTGAAAGTCTGATTTGATATACTGCATGGAGTTATGTCATGTACTGTAACTAGCTCTGCACCATGATCTGAAAGACCATTCTCAACAGGATAAGCATTTATGTCCTTAAACTTATCTTGGTCTATAAAGATTTATCTATCAATGTACTGCTGTTCTTTGTTATCCGAGTAGGAAAATCAATGACGAATCTCAAATTGAAAGAAGTGAGTAATACTACAAGGTCATTCTTCTATTACACTCTTTCAGGGAATCAACATTGAAATCCCCACAAATGATCATTTTCATCCCCCTGTCTGACAGATAGCACAACAAAGCATCCAAGTTTTCTAGAAATAGCTGGAAATTCCCTGAGGTGGACCTATACACAGTTACAATTATGAAAGTGCCATCATTTAGTTTAAGTTCAGTGGCACATACTTCCATATGTTGCTCTACACAAAATTTTTTAGTTTCTAAATTTTTTACACTGTGGAAGCTTTTGACATATATGGCAACTCCTCCTCTCATCATATTATCTCTACTTACATGTGCAGCTATTTGCACCCATTGATGCTAACCTTTTGCATATCAGTGACAATGTGATGCTCAGACAGGCATAGTACATCTATTACATTCTCAGTTTCTATATCTTCTAAACAAATCAGAAGCTCATCAATTTTATTCTTCAGTCCCCCAATATCTTGATGAAATATACTTTTGTGAATATCTTGAACTTTTTTAACAACTTTAGTATTTGCCTGGCTGAGTTTCCCACTGGACACTGATCTTACACTAAAAAAAGAGTTTCCACCATGAGATGTAGTTCCTCCCCCTTTAAATTTCGTGCTATCAGCCCAGCCAGTTTACCCTTCCCTTTCTTGTTGAGGTGTAGGCCATGTCTAGTATAGTCCCACCTACAGAGTGAATGAACAGGAACCACACCAATGTGTGACCCTGCACCAGATCCAAGTAGCCATTCCAACTCCATTTTAACTCTCCTGACAGAAGAGCTCAAATGAGGTCAGTCGTGGTGCTCCGGAACCGACACAAACCCAACACTGGTATGACTCGATGTTGATGCAATCTTTGCCAGGTCACACTCTATGCTGTACCCCGGATCTCTGTCAATACTGTTGCCCAGCCCACCCACAATAACCACAGTATCTTCCTTCGTAAAGCCTCTACATAGTGAACCTAAATCCTCTGTAACCTGCCCCAGTCCAGCACTAGATTTGAAAAAATTTGTGACCTGGTTTTCAGACCCTAATTCACGCTGCAGAACTTGGCTCACACCCCTAGCATGTGAACTTCCTAGCAACAAGACTTCCTTTCTCTTTGCAGACTTCCCTACATTCTTATTCAATTTTCTGCTGAAAGCTTGTTGAGCCCTGTCTACATCTACTTCTGTGAGAGGCTCACAGAATTGTTTGTCTCTACTTGCTCTAAATTAATTTGAGACATTGTAAACAATGACAATCTCTTGAAAAATATAGAAAATAAATAAAAGTATATATTATGTATGTGGTGTTGATATAAACATTGACTCGCAGATGAGGACTCTCTCTCCACTTACCAGTTCTTTGGACAAAAAGTTTGAGATGATTCAGTCTGTTTATGAGATTTGTCATATACACAAATGTAGATACTTGTACTTAAATATACATCTGTATCAAAATATAAAGTAGAAGTGTTTGATTTCAGGATAGTAACCCACCACATTCCCACACTGGTGACCCCGTTATGAATTTCGAGTACATTGTATGCCTCCTGCGTCAGTTCATTGTGCTACAAGTGACTATTTGCCACCTTGACTTCTCCACACAATACTTTCCTCATGGATTTGGAAGCTCAAACCAACTCTCTGGATGTATTCATCACATCTTTCATAACTGGATTTTCTCTTGCTAACTACAATCCATGTACTACACCCACGTCACATGGGATATTCGTCTTGTCACAATGGCTGTTTGCTGCACCTCTGGCCAGAAAAATTGACTCAGGATTTGTATCACCAGATTGTATTCATTACTGTGTGCATTTCAACTCAGACAATAATCAGAAAAGTATTTCTTGCAATTGTAATCTGAATGCACAGGTTAGGTTGCCTCCACAGCTGAACATTCATCCATAGCTTGCTTCTGCAACGATTATTGTTGAGCCATGTGCAATGCCACCATAACTGCATCATGCAACATGTTTCAATCAGCCATCCTCTGCACCTGTTATGACTACTGTGAATACTAGCCAAGGACATATCATCACTAATAGTGCACCACGGGCATTCCCCAGGACTTCTTCACAGGCGGTTGACCATAACAGTACAAATTCAGTTTATGAGCCAGCACCTGCTGCTAGTGTTGTGCAACTGATGGATACATACCCCAATCATGATGGAAATATATTGAATCTACTGGCAACAAATAGATCTGACTGCTCTGAGGATGTCCACACAGAAATTGGTGTCAGTGACTATGAAGCAGTTGTATCAATATTGATTACCAAAGTGCCAAGCACAACTAAAAGAAATGGAAGGATTTATATTTTCAGTAAACTAGATCAAGAGGCAACACTGTCATTTCTCAATAAGAAATAAAAATATTTATCTCTAGACAGGAGGGTGTAAAATAACTTTAAGTCAGTTTTAAAAGTGTAATTGACCATATGCTTGATAAGTATGTACCAAGTAGAACAGTTCATGATCGGAGAAACACTCCACACATATTGTCACTAAGAAAATTCTATAGAAACTGAGACCACTGTATAATAGTTGTGAAACAAAGAATAGGGTTATATATACAGAGATGCTGAATGAAATGCATTTGGCTGTCAAGAAGACAAGAAATGAAACCTTCAGTGACTACCATTACAAAATATTATGGAAAGCTCTCTAACAAAGTAGAAACAAATCTGGTCATTCATAAAGGCTTTCAGTGTCATCAAAGTTAGTGTCCAAATGCCAAAGGGACCAAAACATATGGTAACAATGCAAAAGCAAAAATGCTTAACTCTGTTTTCAGATGTTAGTTAACAAAGAAAAATCAAGTGGAGCTGCCCAAATTTAATTCTTATACCACTGCAAAGATGAACAATATAAATATTAGTGTCAGTGGTACTGAGAAAGTGCTGAAATCACTAAAACTGAATGAATCTCCAGGATCTGACAGAACTCCTATCAGATTCTGTACTTAATTTGCAGCTGAGTAAGCTTCTATACTAACTATAATCTATCATAGATCACTTGAACAACAAACTGTGCACGGTAGTTGGTAGAAAGAAAACATCACAATCATCTACAAGAAAGATAGCAGAAGTGACTCACAAATCTACTGTCTAATACCCTTGATAGCCATTTGTTGCACAAACTTAGAACAGTTTCTGAGCTCAAACATAATGAAGTAACTTGAGCAGAATGACCACCTCTGTGACAACCAGCAATTCCAAGAGCATCAGTCACATGAAACATTACTTGCACTTTTCTTGTGTGACATTCTGCAAGCCATGAATCAATGCAGTATTTCTAGATTTCCAAAAACCATCTGACTAAGTATCACACTTACACTTATTATCAAAAGTATGTTCATGTGTGATACAAAGCAAAATTTGTGACTAGACTGAGGCTTTATTCATAGGGAGGATGTAGAATATTATCTAGGATGGAGAGTCATTGACATATGTAGAAGTAACTTCAAATGTACTCCAGGGAAGTGTGTTGGGACCTTTCTTGTTCATGTTGTCTATGAATGATTTTGCAGACAATATTAACAGTAACCTCAAACATCTCAGATTATGCAGCTATCTATAATAAAGGAGGGGGGATTGCTAAGGCAGTAGTGTGTGAGAAGTTGGAAATTTCAGAATTTCCTATAGCATAAATGATTCTTAGAACAAAAAGAGATTTTGGTCAACCATTGATCAGTTCATCAGTGAAAGAAGCACAATCATGACAAAATTTTTAAAATCAGTTGTAAATAGTCTGTCCTGAAGATGATTGATTACCTAATGTTCAACATGGTGACTCTAGGCACTGTTGTTGGCTTATAACTGTATGAAGCTCACGAAAAATCGTCCACTCTAAATGTTCACATGAAATTTCCATTCTCCCCACAACATTGTTTCCTCATGAAATGTGACATAATCATAGTGAAGAGCATAGAAATCCAATATTTAAAGCTTGCAGAATTTAAAACAGTTTCAAGTCCACAATTTTTTCTTCTTTTGTGTTACAACTGGTTTCAAACTTCATAATCATTATCTCAACATATCTGACAATAATCATTTGGGTCAAAACTAGTTACAAAAGAAAAGAAATTTTTTTGCCATCAATGACTATTCCAAATTCGACAGGAATGGATTAGTAAATGAAAATATGTTTAAAATTTTTACCTTACTGGTGCCACACACTGTCAAGCAGGGTTTCAATATGATCTATGAAGAGAACTTAAGTTCATGAGATATTTTGTAAATAGGTGTTATGTACACTATGTGATCAAAAGTGTCCGGACACCCCCCAAAAACATATGTTTTTCATATTAGGTGCATTTTGCAGCTGCGTACTTCCAGGTACCCCATATCAACGACCTCAGTAGTAGTTAGATTAGAATGGGGCACTCCGCGGAACTCACGGACTTCGAACGTGGTCATGTGAGTGGGTGTCATTTGTGTCATACACCCATACATGAGATTTCCACAATCCTAAACATCACTAGGTCCACTGTTTCTGATGTGATAGTGAAGTGGAAACACGAAGGGACATGTACAGCACAAAAGCGTACAGACCGACATTGTCTGTTGACTGACACAGACCACTGACAGTTGAAGAGGGTCTTAATTTGTCATAGGCAGAGATCTATCCAGACCATCACTTAGGAATTCCAAACTGCATCAGGATCCACTGCAAGTACTATGACAGTTAGGCAGGGAGTTGAGAAAATTTGGATTTCATGGTAGAGAGACTGCTCATAATCCACACATCATGCCGGTAAATGCTGAACAATGCCTCGCTTGGTGTGAGGAGTGTAAACATTGGACAGTTTAGCAGTGGAAAAACATTTTGTGGAGTGTTAACTCATGGTACACAATGTGGCGATCCAATGGCAGGATGTGGGTATGGTGAATGCCCAGTGAATATCATCTACCAGTATGTGTAGTGCCAACACTAAAATTCGGAGGCACTGGTGTTATGGTGTGCTCATGTTTTTCATGGAAGGGCTTGCACACCTTGTAGTTCTGCATGGTATTATCACAGCACAGGCCTATACGGATGTTTTAAGCACCTTCTTGCTTCCCATGGTTGAAGAGCAATTTGAGGATGGCAATTACAACTTTCAATGCATCAAGCAACTCTTCATAATGTACAGCCTCTGGTAGAGTGGTTACATGACAACAACAACCCTGTAATGGACTGGCCTACACAGAGTCCTGACCTCAATCCTATAGAACACATTTGGGATATTTTGGAACGCCGACTTTTTGCCAGGCCTCACCAACCAACATCGATACCTCTCATCAGTGCAGCACTCCTTGAAGAATGGGCTGTCATTCCCCAAGAAACCTTCCAGCAACTGATTGAACAAATGCCTGCAAGAGTGTAAGCTGACATCAAGTCTAAGGGTGGGCCAACTCCATATTGAATTCCAGCACTACTGATGGAGGGTGCCACATACTTGTAAGTCATTTTCAGCCAAGTGTCCAGATACTTTTGATCACATAGCGTATGTTTATATTTCTGACATTGACACTATTCTTCAGTAGCTCCTCACTATGGATCTACAGAATGAGCAAAGTGTCATATCTAATTAAAAGATTCTGTGAGGGCATTAGGGCAATCAGCATGACCGGGGGTGGGGACTTGCTCTACTGCTGTGCTGAAATGTTCAATTCTCCTGTGTCAGTACAGCATACATTCTCTACCCTTAGAGTATACTTAACAACTCAGCCTGCAAGGCAAATTGGATTACAACCCCACTGAGCACCAAGTTAGTGAAATCTTCCTAAAAGAGAAACAATACAGACAAACAGTTGAGAAGCTTTATGAAAGCCCCAGCGTTTAATTGGTCCTGTGGCAGCAAGAAGATTGACCACAATGTTACATACAGTGACACAGGTAGTGAAACAGTAACTGCTTGTTGTATGGTCATTAGAGTGACAAGTGAGATGTGAAATACAAGGCTGATAAGCATGCCCACTCCTTCATTTAGATGAAGATTTCTGCAGAGCTGATAGTTCCATTGCACATGGGAACAAGAAGAGCTAAAACTTGTCTCTTCAAGATATTTACATATATTTCTAGACAGTACTATGCATTTCTGCTCCTCCAAGTGAGATCTAATCTTTCAAGTTACACTGTAGCATGTCCATTATTTACTGGCTTCTTGTTATTTCCCTTTTTGCAGTTCCGTGAGAATTTGAAATCCATTGCAGGTGGGGTACAGGGGTGCCAGAATTATTGGAGGTTTCCTCTCTGATACTTTACACTCTACTTTATAGACATTTGCTCAAATACGTGCTCTCATGTTTGTATTTGGCACACTTTCCAGTTGCATATACCATACTGCCATCTGGGACTTCTGTAGTGAACTTACTGGTAAAAACAACGTCTGTTCTTCTTGTAATGTGTACATGACTGTGTGTGTCACATGGCTCATTTTGTAACTGTTTAGCAATAAAACTTTTGTCATTATCATACAGTGAGAACCAGTATTGCTGCACTGTGACTCTTTTAATGGGTTATGGGCTCATTAATGACTGAGTACAAGTTTTTTGTGACATAAATAAAACAGAGTACAGAGTACAGTATCAAAAACTTTCTCGAGAAGTTTTGAGGTTATTTCTGACATGTGCAAATGAAAATTAAACGTTAAAATGAAGGAAAACAACATTACAAAACTTACAAAGCTACAAGGAATTCAGAACTAATCGGCCTGCAAATTGTAGTACAACCATAAATGCTATGGGAACTTGGGATATTGTCATTGGCCAAACAACTAAACCAATGCATAAGAATGATTTACTACAGGCATATGAAAACTATCTCACATCATGGAAAAAATGGACAATGCAGCTCAGAAAATTATTGGAACATCTGAGGAGAAATTGAGAATTTTCACCTGCCATGTGGACCAAACTAAACTCAGTTTACAAACAGAAAAACAATGTGTAATGGGAAACCATCCTCTGACATTATCTTTCCTTATAGAAATAGTAAATACCAAAAAGTGTTTTGAGTCTCATGTAGTTGTTGTTGTTGTTGTGTTCTTGAATTCAGAGACTGGTTTGGTGCAGCTCTCCATGCTACTCTATCTCCTGTGCAAGCTTCTTCATCTCCCAGTACTTACTGCAACCTACATCCTTCTGAAACTGCTTAGTGTATTCCTCTCTTGGTCTCCCTCTATGATTTTTATTCTCCATGCTGTCCTCCAATACTAAATTGGTGATCCTTTGATGCCTCAGAACATCTCCTACCAACCGATCCCCAATTCTATTCAATACCTCCTCATTAGTTACGTGATCTACCCATCTAATCTTGAGCATTCTTCTGTAGCATCACATATCGAAAGCTTCTATTCTCTTTTGTCCAAACTATTTATCATCCACATTTCACTTCCATACATGGCTACCCTCCATACAAATACTTTCAGAAATGACTTCCTGACACTTAAATCTATACTCGATGTTAACAGATTTCTCTTCTTCAGAAACACTTTCCTTGCCATTGCCAGTCTACATTTTATATCCTCTCTACTTCGACCATCATCAGTTATTTTGCTCCCCATATAACAAAACACATTTACCAATTTTAGTGCCTCATTTCCTAATCTAGTTCCCTCGGCATCACCTGATTTAATTCGACTACATTTCATTATCCTCATTTATCTATAGTTGATGTTCATCTTATATCCTCCTTTCAAGACACTGTCCCTTCCATTCAACTGCTCTTCCAGGTCCTTTGCTGTCTCTGACAGAATTACAATGTCATTGGTGAACTTTAAAGTTTTTATTTCTTCTCCATGGATTTTAATCCCTACTCTGAATTTTTCTTTTGTTTCCTTTACTGCTTGCTCAGTATACAGATTGAATAACATCAGGGATAGGCTACAACCCTGTCTCACTTCCTTCCTAACCACTGCTTCCCTTTCATGCCCCTCGACTCTTACAACTGCTATCTGGTTTCTGTACAAATTGTAAATATCCTTTTGCTCCCTGTGTTTTACCCCTCCCACCTTAAGAATTTGAAAGAGAGTATTCCAGTCAACATTGTCAAAAGCTTACTCTAAGTCTACAAATGCTAGAAACATAGGTTTGCCTTTCCTTAATCTATCTTCTAATATAAGTCGTAGGGTCAGTATTGCCTCACGTGTTCCAACATTTCAACGGAATCCAAAATGATCTTCCACAAGGTCAGCTTCTACCAGTTTTCCCATTCGTCTGTAAAGAATTCATGTTAGTATTTTGCAACTGTGATTTATTAAACTGATAGTCTGGTAATTTTCACATCTGTCAACACCTGCTTTCTTTGGGGTTGGAATTATTATATTCTTCTTGAAGTTTGAGGGAATTTTGCCTGCCTTATGTATCTTCCTCACCAGATGGTAGAGTTTTGTCAGGCTGGCTCTCCGAAGGCTATCAGTAGTTATAATGGAATGTTGTCTACTCCCGGGCCTTGTTTTGACTTTTGATTTTTCAGTGCCCTGTCAAACTCTTCACACAGTATCATATCTCCCATTTCATCTTCATCTACATTCTTTACAATTTCCATAATATTGTCCTCAAGTATGTCACCCCTGATTAGACCCTCAATATACTGCTTCCACCTTTCTGTTTTCACTTCTTCACTTAGAACTGTGTTTCCATCTGAGCACTTGATATTCCTACAAGTGGTTCTCTTTTCTCCAAAGCTCCCTTTAATTTTCCTGTAGGCAGTATCTATCTTACCCCTGGTGATACAAGCTTCTACATCCTTACATTTGTCCACTAGCCATCCCTGCTTAGCCATTTTGCACTTCCTGTCAATCTCATTTTTTAGACGTTTGTATTCCTTTTTGCCTGCTTCAGTTACTGCATTTTTATATTTTCTCCATTCATCAATTAAATTCAATATTTCATCCAGTATCCAAGGATTTCTACTGCCCCTCATATTTTTACCTACTTGATCCTCTGCTGCCTTCACTATTTCATCTCTCAAAGCTACCCATTCTTCTTCTACTGTAATTCTTTCCCCCATTCTTGTCAATTGTTCCCTATTGCTCTCCATGAAACTCTCTACAACCTCCGGATCTGTCAGTTTATCCAAGTCCCATCTCCTTAAATTCCCACCTTTTTGGAATTTCTTCAGTTTTAATCTACAGTTCATAACAAATAGATTGTGGTCATAGACCACTTCCGCCCCTGGAAAAGTCTTACAGTTTAGAACCTGGTTCCTAAATGTCTGTCTTACTGTTATGTAACCCACTACTATAAAATTTTCATCTCCCTTAACTATATGAATAACTTCTTTTATCTCATCATACATTTCATCAATCTGTTCATCATCTGCAGAGCTAGTTGGCATATAAACTTGTACTACTGTGGTAGTTGTGGGCATTGTATCTTAGTTGGCCACAATAATGCATTCACTATGCTGTCTGTAGTAGCTTACCCGTGTTCCTATTTTTTTTTTTTTTTTATTCATTATTAAACCTATTCCTGCATACACCTATTTGATTTTGTATTTATAACTCTGTAGTCACCTGACCAGAAGTTTTGTTCCCCCTAACACTGAACTTCACTAATTCCCGCTATATCCATCTTTAACCTATCCATTTCCCTTCTTAAATTTTCTAACCTACCTGTCTGATTAACGTCTCTGACATTCAATGCTCCGATCCGTAGAACATCAGTTTTCTTTCTCCTGATAATGACGTCCTCCTGAGTAGTCCCTGCCCAGAGACCCAAATGGGGGACTATTTTATCTCCTGAATATTTTACCCAAGAGATGCCATCATCATTTAACCATACAGTAAAGCTGTATGCCCTCGGGAAAAATTACAGCTGTAGTTTCCCCTAGCTTTTAGCTGTTGAATCTCGTATATATTAAAATATCTCAGCTGTTTTATGTGGTATTATATACACTGTATTATATTTCAGGCTAAAATGTATAAAAAGGAATTAATTTGTTACAATTGATACAACTAAAATTATTCTTCTTTTAAAATTATTTGAAACTATGAAATATCTGGCATACTTAAAGTTCCTATTATTAGTTGCAGAATCAAATGCTAATTATTAAATTTATTTCTGGATTCATTTGAAAAGTAATGATATAACTTGTTGAAGATCCTTCTTTTGTTAAGAAAGTTTGTAAACTCTTTGCTTTGTAAACTCTTTGGAATAGTGTGAGTACTGCAGACTGTTAAGAGTAGTGGCCATGCCTCTGATGGAAATGGTCATGTTTTTAATTTTGCCAATATTAATATAACTGTTAGTTTTATGGAAATGGAGATTGTGAAGTCAGTGTTATGTAGAAGAATGGGATAAAATAAAAAAAAGTCATAGCAACAGAAAGTACTTTATCAATTATTCGGATCA